>NW_024371037.1:9121902-9173850 GCF_014805655.1 Passer montanus
GGCCGCGCCGAAACGGGAGCCCGCCGGCTCGGGGGGACGGGGCACAGGAGGGCGGCGCGGCTGGGCGCAACCTATCCATCCATCCCTACCTTCTCCTCGTCGGACAGCTGCTCCTCCAGGTCCGCCATCTTCCCGTCCGGCTGCGCCCGCCCCCTCCCGCTCCTCCTTCCCGGCAGGAAGGGCGGGACTCGCGCGCGCTCCCTGCGGAGGCGGCGCCTCGTGCGCGCGCGCGGCGGGCGGGGATCCCGGGGCGGGAGGGGCGCTGGGAATGGGAAGTGAGAAATGAGAAATGGGGGATCCCGGGGAGGAGGGGAGTTGGGAATGGGAAATGGGGGATCCTGGAACGGTTTGAACAGCAACTGGACTTATGGGCAGCCAGAAGTAAAACTCACCAAGTTAAATAGGTTGGAGAAGACTTCTGAGGTCATCGGGTCCAACCTGTGATGAACACCACGTGTTCAGTAGACCATGGCACCAGTGCCACATCCTGTTTCTACTTAAACAGCTCCGGGGATGGAACCCACCCCCCGCCCTCCACCTCCCTGGGCAGCCCGTTCCCATATGTAATCACCCTCTCAGTGAAGAAATTCCTTCCAACATCCAAAATAAACCTCCCCTGATACAGCTGGGGTTGTGTCCTCTTGTCCTGCCTCTGGAGAAGGGACCAGCCCCCAGGCAGGAGGAGAAGGTGCAGGTTTCATCCCCCTCATAGCAGATGCTCGGTGGGTGCCGGTGCCGGGGGAGGTTGTGGGAAGCTCAGTCTAATATCAGCGACAGAAATGTGTGAAGTGATTTGTGCTGTAGAAGACTGGACATGGAATGGCATCAGTGGGAGAGAAAGAAGTAGATTAAAAGGTTTTTACGTCCAGATGAAGAAATTGTGAAGAATATAATCTAGCAATGTGGCACCCAGCTACACAGGGATTTGGGATGACGACTTGCAAGGATTGCCTCTAGTTAGTGGTTACTCTTTGGTAACATTTAAAAATACAATCTCTTAATGTCCAGCACAGTGTACTTAATGTCAGCTATGATGAACAAGGAAAAGCTGATCGTGGATAGGAAGGTCACAGGTGCTGAGATACACCTATGCCAGTCATGGTCAGTGGTGTGAATGTAGCCAGCTTCAAGCCAAAGGATCTTGTTATGCTGTGCAGTTCATCCACATCTGTCTTGCATGAGTATTTCTGCACAAATACTCATGCAAGTATGAGTGTTTCTGCCAACATGCAGCAGAGCAAAATATGCCTATATCTGTAGAGAATACTCATGCGAGTGTTTCTGCCAACATGCAGCAGAGCAAAATATGCCTATATCTGTAGAATTTTTTAGGGCTGTTTCTCTAGAAGCTGTAAGAGGACTGCCACGTGAAAGTGAAATTGGACAAAAAGTGGTTCAAGCCAAATGTGGGATTCTAATGGCACAAAAAAAAGTCAGTATATAATGAAAATAAGTAGAAATAATTAATGTATAGGTTGGTCAACATGGCTGGTTCAGGACAGTTGAATAAAGATTTAAAATACCTGAAGCCATGGAGGATAAAGGACAGTAGTGTATTTATGAGAGGAACAAGATAAATGACAACCAAAGCTAATGTTTGACAAGAGCATTGCTAGATTTAGGGTGAAGTATAGGACAGAAAATATGTATCTAAGGAATATCTGGTTTTGAATATTTTGCATATATTATAGATTTTATATCTCAATAATAAAAGGTAATGGTCTGTAGCAGGGAACAGCATTGTGCAGCATTCAGAGTCATGCAACAGTACTTTATAACTTCCACCCAGGAGTCTTAAGAGAAACTGCCTAATGTCTTTGAAATGCTTCTGTTAATTTTTAACACACCTTGGAATTTGCCAGCTGGGGGATATTGCCATATATTGCCATGGGTGTTGCTTTATTTAATATCTATCAGGAAGATAGTTCAAAAAGGTAGATGTTCTCAGATAAATGTGAACAGTTTTTTGTAAGTTAATATAGCTGTCTGTTAGATGTACCATGTTTACACCAGATTTTTCTTGGACGTTTACTGAAACTAACATGGTGAAGTGAATGATTCAGTGGAGGATGGTGTAATCATCATAGAAACTGATGTGAATCTTCTTAATAGTACCCTCACAGGTACTTTACTGTGACCTTAGGACTTAATGGGAAATGAATAATCATGAAGAAATTATGTCACTTTGTGGCTTTGTATTTTGTGACTAAAGGATTTTGGACTGTTTTGCGTGTCTTCTCAGGAAGAATACAGAAATTTCAGAGGGATTTTGAAGGAGGACTGACAATAATCCTGGAGATGCAGAAAACATTTCAGGATATGAGGCATAAGGATGTCAAGATTGAGAAGTGATTTTGGATATAGCAGTGATACGTGAGTTAGTTTGGAATTTAAACACATCTTCTATGAAGTCATATATCTCTGCTTGCTGTTTTAAATTGAACACAGACAATTTCACAACCAGTAAGTCTCATATAAAAAATTCATATTGTTTCATGTGTTATTGTCTCTACACGTTGATCAAAGGCTAATTTGCACTACAATCACATACAGAACAGCAAAATATCCTGCTGCTTACTAGCTAGCTCATGTCTTAGCAGCTGTCTAGTCCCACTTTGTGAAGCTCACCATGGGCTAGCAGATCTGATAAGCAGCATGTGGTTAAGTGATGTAGTGGGAGAAAAAGTAATTAGTTATAGAAAGAACCCACCCACTCTCCCAATAACAGCTACTGAGTTTTACTTAATCTGATCGGACATAGTAGAGCTACCAGCCAAGTACCTTGCTATTTTGCTGAACTGCTTCTGTCTTTTTTTTTTTTTTTCTGTATTGACTCTGTAGAGCCAGACCCATGGCCCTTGAGTTGCATTGGGAGGGAGAGCAGAGAGCTCCTCACTGCAAGGTCTGCCTGCAGGGCTACCAGTATGGCTTGAAAGAAGTTCAGGTTCTGTGCTAAAGCCATCCTGAAGATTAGCAATGAGGTGATAGTGGTTAGCACAGCACACCTCTGTCCTTCTGCACTGGCCCAGAACATTGAGAAAAACAACGCAGAAAAAAATAAATTACACTTTCATTCTTCTTCATCAAGGCAAGTGATTGACATTTTATCTATTGCACCTGCTCCAAGGACAATCTCATGAGAGGTGTATTTGGGGCCTACTTGTTTAACCTGGAGGATGTGCTACATTCTGTAGATTTTCTGTAATGAAAGATGTTTCCTAAGAAGTCATTAATCTTCTTGACTACTTCCTTTTACATTTCAGCAGGAAATTAGGATTCTTTCTTCAGAAAATTTTGAATTAAGCCATTTTGCAAATCTGCAAGTCTTATCAAACAATATATTCAAGGAGTCAAAGGACAGGTAAAGAAAAGAAGTTGGCTACTCTAGACAACATTTTAATAGCTAACAATGTGGCTTTTAAAAAGCTAACATACTAAGACAGCAAAGAGAACACATTTGGAGAAACCTACAATCAGATCTCCTACGTCTGAAGAATACAGGCTACAGAATCAATGGAATGGTCAAATGAATAATCTTTAAAAAGATTTCATTGAGTATTTAAAATTGGATTATTGGGGAGTATTTTTGATAGAATTAGCTGATGAACACCTGAGTCTCAGGTCATGAGCCTCAGCCTCCATCAGCAGGGAGAAATTAACACTCCAAAGGTGAGATTCATCTGACCTAGTTAAGACAAGATTATTGTCTATATGAGTTCAGGCCCAGCTGTCTAAATACTGGGTCCCTGTATTATATCAGCCAAATCCCCTTCTACTGTTAGAAGATCAAAAGGAAAGAAGGTGATGGACCAATGAAGAGGCTCAGGGAAGAACACAAGGGGCAGCTGAAGTTAAAAAGCTAAGGAAAGGAGAGAGGACTACTCTTGTAGTTCAGCACTGCTCTGTGCTCCCTGGGAAGCTGAACTCAAAGTGGTAAATCACATATTTATTCGCAAAGGACTTTGTACCAAGAGGGCTGTACTTCTGTACAGCCTTTATTGCAGCTCCTACTCAGACATCAGCAATGCTGTGTCAGTAGCTATTGATAATCTGGAGATAGAGCAGGATTAGGATTGACAAAGGAAGAGGACAGGCTGGGGATTAGGAAACAGACCAGAATCAAAGTGTAAGGGTTCTGCACCCCACAAAGAGGGCCCTTAAGATAACAGTGTGCCTTACAGCAAGTCCAAAACTTCTCCAACCTCAACCAGTCTCACTCTCTTTTGGTGTACCTATTTGTTTGCCTTTGCTCTGTACCAGGATAGATTGACAAAGCAGCAGGAGAGAGCAAAACTGAAGAGAGCAAAGGAGCTTGGAGCACTGCTTGCCCCAGCCATCATATTGTTACAGGAATAGAACAGTAGCTCACAGGATCTGAGCAGCCACTTGATTTTGAAAAGCTCCATGAGAAAACATAAAAATTGCTTTCCTTCCCTCTCACTGAGCCTGGTTCTCGCTTATATTTTTAGTTATTCCTTTCTCAAGAAAAAAAAGAAAAAAATTGTCTTCTATCTGGATTTATTTACTTTCGTTCTAAAGGAGACATTGTTTGGCAATTTTATTTTTCAACAGGAAATGGTAAATGTGCTGATTTGTTTAATGAAGTAGAGATTCACTGTAGGAGTCCAAATTCCTTTTTTGTTTTATTTTCTGTAGAACTGAATGCCTTATGTAGATAAAATCTCAATAAAGATAAACCATTCAAGCAGATGTGTGTAAAGAGCTGAGAATTTCTGGGCTAGTGTAGAGAAAAATACCTCACAGAATCAGTGGTACTTCATGCTGCTTAACAATGGTGTGGGGCCTTAATTTTTGATCTTGTGAACATATTGGAAGAAATAATAGGAAGAGAAGGTTGGATTTTGAAATAAAATAATTTTATTTTTGAATGTTAGGCAGCTGAATGATAAACAGCATAAGCACTTGAGCACACTTGTTTCTGACCTCAGTAAAAGTCCTGAATGCTAAATATTTGTGAAAGTCAGGAGAGCATCTGAATGTTCATGTAGGAATGTTATTTCTGTTATCTACTTTTGAAACAGTTGTCATGTTGTGTCTTGATAAAATCACACCGATCTATTAAACCATGTTTCTTTTGTTTATGTGGTTTATTTTGTTTGTTTGCTGTTTGGTTTTTTGTTGTTTTGTTTTTCCTTTTTTGTTGTTCTGTAGTGTTCTGTTGAATCAAAGACTGGTTGAGACAGTGGTGCACTTTGCCTGTAGCAGTCAGGACTCACCTGTGGCACTTAGAGCCACGATCTGCTTCCTTGGGAGATCTGTCATTTCTTAACACTGCACTGGAACACAGGGAAACCCCTTTAGATGTAAAATATACTGGAGAATTTATCTTGACACTTGACTTTAGCAAAAGTTGTCCTATATATGACTGTAGTAATTGCATTGTTCTCAATTTTCTGTTGTCATAGAAAATTTGAGACTGCAAGAGAACCAAGATTTTACCCACATGGATTCTGAAGTTGATGATGACTGTGGATAAGGTCAGGTAAATTAAATGAGCAGGAATCAAGGAAGGTTACAGATAAATGTGCAGTGTGTCTGAGGGAATGCTAAGTTCTATATCACTATACATTGTCCCAAGATAGCATTCAACTTGTTTGACTTAAACCCCCTAAATTTTCTTATTCTGAAGCCTCAATTTTAGACATAATTTGGTTTATTATAATGGTACAGAGGCCTGTTGCAAAGAGCAAAATTAATATCAGAGGCATAACAAAGTTAGTGCAGGAATTATCCATTGTGTTATTAATTTAATAAGTTCAAAACAAGCATTATTATTCAACAAATGCTTGTTTTGAACTCAGCTGTGACCAGCTTCATAGGCTTCATATTGACAAGCCCTTATTCAATTGTTTTAAAGGAAGAATTTGCACTCCTTCCCCTAAGTATTTCCACTGTTGATTATCTCATTGAGAATGAGTTTTTTATTAGATTAATAATTCTGTTTATTCCTGAGAAGTTTGTAAAAAGGGAAAATGCTTTTTGTTGTTGCAGTAAATTGTGTTATAGGGATTGTTCTCCCTCAGCTGTTATGAAGACAATTGACAAACATCTAATGCAAACCCAGAGAAAATACATCCCATCATAGTGTCCTCAACAACCCACCAAGAAGAAATTTTTTGGTTGAAAAGAGCAACTCAGAAAAAAAAGTAACACAAAGATTAAAGGTCTGATTTTACTGGTTTCATTTCCCAAGCTCAAGAAATGCACAGAGGAATAACTCATTATACTTACTCTGTAAAAAAGCTGTCATTTCCCACTTTGTGGCATTTCAGAAAGCATTTTGTATGGACTAACTGGGAATGAAAAACCTCAGAACTGTAACTGTATTTTGGTAGTAAATAATAACTAAAATTTTTTAATATCTGGATTAACTATTTTGAACCAAAGGACATGCTTTTGATCCTGAAACGGAAAAAAAGTTTTATTCCACATGTGCTTTAACCAGTTTTCCAGTTTTTAGAGAATTGCATTTGTACATTCCTGTGCCTGTTTTAATTCCTGTTGCTGTGCTATGACATTCCTGACTGATATGGATCAGTATTAGTCTGAGAAAAAACCTAGTGCACATGCTTCCCAAATGGTAAGCTCAGGCTTTTGCAATCTGTGGAAAGTTAGTGCAAATACTGTGCTCCACTTCCTTCCTCAGTAAAATTTTGAAGTTCTGGTTTTAGTCTCTCATTTCAGATCAGGAAATGCAGCAAAAAAAGAAGTCTCATGTTTCTGTTGGGATGTGTAGGATGAAGTGATGAAGAGCTACAAGCAGAAGTGGGATATCTAGATATGTAAAGTAACACCATCTAGTGTGATAAAGAGGGTTCTCTGGTCTCCCTGTTATTTATTTTTTTAATTTTCGTGGCCCTCAAAAGTAATTTTTAGGGAAAGGGGGAAGAAGAGCAGCAAAGTTCCTTTATAGATGTTTCAGGTGTAACACAGGACCATGGAATTTAATGGTAGCAGAAGATGACAGTTTGATAAGCTATGAAAGACCTAGAAGGAAAGATGGTGGAGGTGGTAAGACACAGGTGGACCACTGCCTTCCCGTGCTGCTTGCTGACATGATGACATGAAAAGCTGTTTCTAAACCTGGCTGAGCTTACATACAGAACTGCTGTAACTGAGTCCAGCTTCCTCATACAACTTGTGTAATCACACATGGTTTTCTAGCTGCCCCCTTGTGCAGTACATGATGGTTGGAGCTGTATGTGTTAACTTCTGGTGGTTCTAGCTCTTCATTGCCACTTGTTTCTGGGTTTGGCTTTTCATTCCTTTTAGTCACAGTCTTTGCTCTGAACCAATCAGACTGCTGATTCCTCCATTGCTCGCTGTCTCATCTGCTGAGGATTCTGCTGGGAGCCAGGGGAGAAAGAGGAACCTAGGAAAGGAGTGGGGAAATGGGAAGGTAGGGAGAAAAGGGAAGAAAATCTCATGTAATTTTTTTTCTTACAGCACTCTGCCCTTCACGGTTGCCATGCAATATTGCCTGTCTCTTGTTGTGGGCTGTGTTTCAGGGAAGGATTTTTCAAATGGTCTGTTAATAAATCCTGATTGAGTCACAAAAGCCTGTTGCAAGTCTCTAAACCTGGCAAAACTGGGGTTTTGTTGTGTGTATGGTGGATGGTCTGGTGGGGTCACATGCTGGTGACCAGCCCTGCTCATGGCAGAGGCTGGGAAGGGGACAGTGGCGAGGGCCTGATCCTGCCCATGGCACAAGGTGGAGAGGAATGGACTAAAATGGGCCAGGTCCATGTCATAGCAAGGGTTTTGTGTTTTAACATTTACAGGATTTTCTCATGGCCAACCAAAACAAAACAAAACCGAAACCAAAACAAATAGTGAAGTGTTTTCAGTGAATGACAGTGGGCTAGCTCCCCTGATGTCAGAGAGAAGCTGATGAATAGAGCTGCGAAGTCTGAAGGACGTGTGCTTGACTTCTGTTCATGCTGCACACATCTGTGTGCCCAATGTCAACTGAGACGTGCCTGACACTTTATTTTATGGATTAAAGATTAGTGATACCAGGCTATAGGTACAAAAAGCCCTGGTGAAATATGAGTCCTTAGGGTAGAAGGGAATCTGAGGCAACTGGCATAGAGATTGTAATCTTTCTTTTCCTGCTGCAGGATATACAGCCTTAATTTTAGGGTCTCTTTTGTAGTTTAAGGCAATCTATACTAAAAGCTGACAATGAATGTACATTAATGTAGTGTAGAGGGCCAAGTATGATGCTAGATACAGTGGGAGGATTTTGGGAAAAGGGAGCCGAATCTGTATTTTGTTTACCTGAAAGGGAGCCGTGGATGTACAGACAGACTGAGGAATGAGATTCTGGAAAGCTGTGCTGCAGAAAGGGACCTGGGGGTCCTGGTTGATGGCCAGTTGAATGTGAGTCAGCAGTGCCCTGGCAGCCAGGAGGGCCAGCCCTGTCCTGGGATGCATCAGACACAGCATCACCAGCCAGGCAAGGGAGGGGATTGTCCTGCTCTGCTCTGCACTGGGGTAGCCTCACCTTGAATATTCTGGGCAGTTTTGTGCACCACATTATAAGAAAGATATAAAGCTATGAGAGAGCATCCAAAGGAAGGCCATGAGGAATGTGAAGGGCCTTGAAGGAAAGTATGAGGAGTGGCTGAGGTCACTTGGTCTGTTCAGCCTGGAGGAGACCTCATTGCAGTTACAACTTCCTCATGAGTGGAAGAGGAGGGGCAGGCACTGATGTCTTTTCTCTTGTGACTGTTGACAGGACTTGAGGAAACAGCACGAAACTGAGTCAGGGGAGGTTTAGGCTGTATATTCAGAAAAGGTTCTTCATCCAGAAGGTGTTTGGTCACTGGAACAGGCTCCCCAGGGAAGTGGCTGCAGCACCAAGCCTGACAGAGTTCAAGAAGCATTTGGACAATGCTCTCAGACACATGGTGTGATTCTTGGGGTTGTTCTGTGCAGGGCCAGGAGTTTGATTTTGATGATTCTTGTGGGTCTCTTCCAACTCAGCATATTCTGTGATTCTAATAAAAAGCTCTGAAACATATGCAGAAAGTTTTATTTATTTTAGTGCGTATTAAAGATTATAACTTGGGTTGGAAAAGATCACCTAGTTGCACTCTCTCCCCTCACTTTGCCTGCCCCTGCAGTGGTCAGAGCTACTTTCCACTACAGCAGGTTGTTCAAAGCACTATCCAGCCTGACCTTCAGCACTTGTAGGGATGGGGCATCTGCAGCTTCTTTGGGTAACCCTTTCCATCATCTCACCACTCTCACAGTAAAGAATTTCTTCCTGATATCTAACCTAAACCTACCCTCTTTCAGTTTAAAGCCATGCTCTCTTTTCCTGTCACTCCATACCCTTATTAAAAGTCCCTCTCCAACTTTCCTGTAGGCCCATTCAGGTACTGGGAGGATGTTGTAAGCTCTCCTTGGAGTCTTCTCCAGGCTGAACTACTCCTCTCTCTGCCTAGATAACATCTAGAAATAACAAGAATATTTATGTGTACCTTTTTTTGAAACAAAATTATTTAGAACCTGAGAATTAATGTCAATGTAGAACTTTATTTATTTCAGTTAATTCCCAGTCAGTAGTTAAATCTACTAAGTAGATTTAACGGTGAGGTTTTGTTAATAATACAAATGTAAATATGATGTAAGACTGTCTTTGCCTGAAAGTTATATATTCCCCACCTCGGGACCTCAGGCAAATAGAGTGTGGCATTAATTGATCAGTCCTTTTCCGTTAGCATTAGGAAATAGTGAAATAACGAACGATGAGACTCTGTGGTGCTCTGACCCCAGTAATGCACTAGATGGCAATGTTGGTTTTAGTTTTACTGCTTCCTCTTCTCGGGAACTTGTCTTAATTAGCTCCTTTTGAAAACAAACATGCTGTTTCAACAGAGGGTCAGTGTACATTGTTCTGGGCTGCTGCTTTTATATTTATAGTCATGTAATCAATATGTTGGAAGGGTAATTAATTTTTAACTTCAAGCCAATTGTAGATCAAATGCCAGTGGAGTTACTGGGTGGAGACAGTTTAATTTCCTTTGAAGCTATGATACTGATTAGCTGTAAAGGGTTTTCAGTGAGTTGCTAGAGATCCAGAAGACCTTTTGCTTTGAAATACTGGTGTTAACTTTAAAGTAACACCATTACTGTGATACAGATTAATGAGTTGTGGCATAATTCTGATAAAGTTCCACTCATGTACTTGCTATATTTTGTCAATTCCTATTTCAAAGCAGCTTTATCTGCTTTGACTATTCTATTCCTATCAAAGGAATGGTACAAAGTAAGCATTAAGTTGATCAAACTGACTTTCTGCTTTTTACTCCTGTTCTCTCATTATCTGTCTTTAGGGACTCTAGAGGCCCATGGCTAAGGATGAGATGTGACCATCTGCACTGCAGCATATTGGAAGGATGGCATGAGAAGCTGGGCTATTTTTTGAAATCTCTCGAACCCATGCTTGTCAGACATGCTGATGTCCTCCTGTCCCTTCCTCCTATTGTCTAGGGCAGCTCTGAGTGTCTCTCAGGTCCCTTACTTGGAGATACTTGCTAGCTTTCAGTGCTCTTTCAGTGCTTTCAGCCCATCCCCTTGATATGTCCTTTTCCTCTGAGCTAACCTTCCTTGATCATATTTTCATCTGTTCACTCTTTCATCTTCTTCTTTGTCTCTGTTCTTCAACATCCAAGCAAACTGGAATCTCAGCACTCAGCTCTCTGTCCTTGTCTTACAACTTTAACACCTTCTTCTCCTTTTTGTAATCAATAAATGAGCCATTTTCATGGATAGGCTATTGATCCCTTCTCTGGCTGTTGGGGTTCTTTCTGATCTTGTGTCTTTGCTTTCCATTACATAAAAATTTTACTACAGGCTCTGACTGTCCACTCTTGGGCAAGTCTCAGAGCCTCTCTGCTATCCTCATCTCTGTTGATCTCTTGGCTGACTTTTGATACTTTGATCGTTTAATTGGATTTCATGCTGAGTGAAACCATGAGCACTGGTTTAATCTGAAATTAAACTTTTGTTTAGTCTAGCATTAAAAAATAAGGTCAATTTCAAAACAAAAATTATTTCCGTTTCTCTTAAAAAAGCCAGCCTCTTGTATTTTTATGTTTAAACTATTAATTTAATTCAGTCTGGCTTGAGCAAATATTTCTGTCATTTCAAGTCATACTTTTGAGCAAATCTTATCATTTAATGGAACTATGTTACTGAGCTGTGCTGCAATGTCTCTGATTTCTGCTGCTGGAACCAAGAACAGCCCTCAGTATAGATGGACACAGTCATCAGATATTGAGACTTGTCAGAATTTTAACCTTTTCAGTAAGACAAAACATCATAATTAGGAAAATGATCAGCAGAGGTTAGGGTCCGCGCCATTACATTTTCTGTCAGAAATTAATATTGTGACTAATAAAGGCACGACTGCAGTTAGTGCAGCAGACTGTTCTGTAGACTGTAGCCTACAGTTGTTTGTAAGATATTAGATTAAGATCATGAAATTTATTCTAGTTTTGAGACAAACTAGAGATGGATATATAAGATGGATATACAAGAAGACTGAAAACTCAATTAGCATAACCACAAGAACTGAAAAGAAAAATCTGTGCTGTCTTCCTGTCTGCCGGTTCTACAGGATCCATTTTCCCAGTGATCTTAGTCACAGTGCTTCAGAGTAGTACTTTTGCCAAACCTGAGCATTTTGGGGGGCTCTGGGGTGGCAGAAGAACACATCCCAATGTATTTACAGTAGAGGGAGCTGATGTTCAATGCACTTGCCTTTGAGTTTTAACTGCTGTGCCAGTCTTTTAACAGAACATGCCATACCAGTGTGTGTGTAAGCACTGCTGAAGAATCAGCTTCTCTGAGGAGTTTGAGAGAGGCTGATTCATCCCTTGCCCACTGGCTGCAGTCTCACAGAGCTCTCTGTCAGGGTCAGTGGCCTCAGAGAACACTTGTTAGAAGGAGACACCTCCCAGGGCCCTTGGGTGTTTTTCCCATGCATCAGGTTTGACATGAGGGAGAGAGTGGCAGGAGGGTTGGTATAACACGGCAGCTGCGGAGCCTCAGTGCATCTCCTCCCTCACCTAAGTCTAATGTTTCCATCTTTCCAAATATCATAACTCCCTATTACACCATGAACAATGTCTCTATTGTGCTCTTAGCTTTACTCTGCTTCCTGAATCTGGCCTGTTTTCTGCCTGACACATCCATGAATAAGTGCTCAAGAAATTCCTTTTTGTACAGCTCCCTTTTTAGAAGCCAGAGGTGTCTCATTTGTTGGTATTGCCTGGCTGGATTATGCAAGTTATTCAAAGTTAATGAATAAAAGTTAGTTAAAATAGAGAAAAAGGAAGTGTGAAACCACTAAATACATATGTATTAAAAATATGTATTATCTAAAATGAATGTAATATTCTTTTAATGCAGGCTAAGGTATGCAGGCTAAGGTATGGAGTTAACTCCAGTTAATTTGAGCTCCTGCTCCTGGCTTTGCTGCAGCTCCTTGGTTAAAAGTTGTCCTCTTGAGGCAGCTTTCCTGAGAGCAGTGGTTCAACTAAGGTAATCACAAAAGAATGAATTAGGGAAGGGACATAATCTCAAGACAAAAGTAGGATATAGACTTATAAAAAAGAGGACTCAGTGTACTGCAGACCCATCTAACTTGTATGACCAGAAGGATCCTCAGGCAAGTTACTTATTTGCCTTGTTCACACCTAGAGCCACATTTCTCAATCTGTTTGTGGAAAAAAACCTCTAAGCACATAATGTGCTGTAGTATGTTGTTTGTCCAGGCAGCTTGGGTTGTATTATTGGTGACTTAGTTTAGCCATGAGCAACATAGCTGCTGACCTAATCACTCTATAAAGTGTGCTTTTTGAGAGTAACAAGTTTATCTTTGGCACCACACTTTAGAGGGAAAGAAATAAAAATAGACTGGGAAGAACCACCAAGAAGAAACTTAATATGTTAAGAAAATAAAGGCTATGACTAAGGGATGAAATGAGCTTTTTCATCTGAGAAAAAAGAGATTAAGATGGGGCATCTTTGCTTAATTTTTTTTCTATAGCTAACCTGACAGTTGTTTGTTGGCTATGTAGCCAGTGTTGGGCCAAAAAGAAGGATATGAGTCTCATACCAAGTGAGAGATTTAGAAAAGAAATCAAAGAAAACTTTTTGCCCTATAAAAATAATGAAACCTTGAAATCCTTGTAACTTGTACAAGTGGGTTTTTTAAAAGAAAATATTAGACAAATGTTTGCCAAGGCAAACATTAAGTGTGTCTACCCTTAGTGGCATGGGTTGGACTAAATAATCTCCTGACACATCTTCCAACCCTGTATTTCTGTGCAGGTTCTTTGAAATGTATTTATGAAAAGCACTCTCTCCAAACTAGGTCGTGGTATTCATAATAATAAAGCAAAACTCTTATCTTCAAAATTTGCTCTTTCTGCCAGTTCTTTGGTCAGCTTTCTTCCTCAGGCATTGGCAATAGGCATTATCATAGCAGGCTGAAATTTTCATTAGCTGTTTAATCAGAGGAGTGTTTGATTAGAAGCATCATGAAAGGAAACAAGGAGACTTTTATGAAGACACTTATACAACTTTCAGTATTTCCTAAACACAAATAATTTAGCTAATAATTTCCTTAACAAGTCTTCCTAAGAGTGATTGATTTTGGAGCTGTGTGCTGTGGTCTGCATCACTGGTTGGTACCTTCATGTTGAACAGTGTACTGATGTTAGCTGATCACAGAGGTAGGATGCATTTGATGCTTTTTCAACAGCTTTTTATCAGTTTTCCCTTGTCTTGAGTTAAAAATGATCGTAGGCTGAGGAATATCTCTCATGTTCTCTAAGTGTAGCTTGGCTCTGTGGGAAGATGTGATATATATGCAATCTGTACCTGAAGAAAACCCACTTCACAACATAAGTGTCTGCATTTGTGGATACCTTTCACATGCATGAAGAACATAACACTGGCATTGTAAAACATAGATAAGCCAAAGCAGCAGCCCTCCTTGCTCAGATCCCCTGTATCTGACAGCTTACTGCTCAGTTCTGCTTTACGACTGAACAGAAGTTCCCTTGCAACTGTGCAAATCTGTCACTTTATGCTCATATATTTGGAACTTGCAGTACATCTGGGAAGTGAAAAAAATGCTGGGAAGTGTTTCAGATCTTGCAGTTGAGTACTTCAAACAGATGGCTTTTTTCCAGAGAGAGCTCTTCCAGCTTTTAAAATTACTCCTCATAAAATTTGACCTAGCTATTTAGGGGTATTAGTAAGAGTGGTGGGGAGGAGTGGCATTAAACTTGTAGAAAATAGTGTTGGATACCTTGAGCAGTAAAAGCCTTTGATCTTCTTGCAGTCTCTAATTTCCTGATTGTGGCTGAATGTAGAAATGATGGACAAAGTTTCTATAGTCTCATTCAGATGTAAAGGAAGTTTGGTGGGTTGGTTTTTGTTGGTTTTTTTTCACTGAAATGAGACCTTGTTGATTTGAATTCAGGTTGAAAATACCAGAGGGTTGATCCTGTGTGTTGCACTTTATGAATGAGTCATGAGTCTGTTTTATACTATCTTCTTGGCAAACTAGTGCAGAAGCACAATATGAAAAATATGGTCTAAACCAAGCATTTCATTAAGCAAGACATTTGTTATTGGCTTTTCAATATGGGCCATTAACCTTCATGGACACTACCTTCCATACAATGAAGTTACTATTTTAACACCATTCACTATTTTATGCAGTAAAATATATAACTATATAAATTTTATGATAAGTACTATAAGGACATTGGAAGGGGAGTCTTGAGAGAAGGGCTGTGTAAATAATGATTTGTTCATCACAATAGCAATAATAGAAACATATTGTTCATCGCCATCCAGACCTTATCTACCTATTTAGAATTATCTACAGAGAATAATATTGGGTAGGTATTTGTGCAGAGAACTTCCATGTGATGATGCCTTCTTGGTAGTGTGAAGATACTAGAGGCAAAGACACGAAACCTATGTCAAGGTGCCCAGAATGGCCAATAGAAAAGAATTCCCTTCAATTATCCAAATGGACTGGCAGTTACATTTTGAAGGTCCTAGATATATGACATAGATTTAAACATATTTTAAAATAATTTACTTTGTATTTTTGTGATGGTTTTAAGAAAATCCTGCTGATACAAATTAATAACAAAATTCCTAGCACATATGTTTTATCACTCTTGTTGCAGATGTACAGGTATTTTTCAGGATATTTATGAGTAAACTTAATATTCATAAAAACAAGTAGAAGTAGTTCTGACATATATGCCTTCTGTTTACCTGCATTTTATACAGCAGGGCAGGTTACACCTTTCAATGAGGTGAGTTTGTTTCCATTACTTCAGCGATGTGATTGATGGGAATTGCATGGGCATGACAATTTTTTGCCCTCTTCCCATCTGATTCAGAGCTACTGATCGAAAATTCTTTCAATAGCTGCAACAATTTGGTGCTCAAAGCTGTATGGAGGACACAGCAGTGCTGGAGCATTTTCACAGTTATTGAGCTGTTCACCTTTGAGGGAAATGTTTCAATGCTGTTGCAGTTCTTATGGCCAGGTGGCAGATATATCACATAGGCATGGCTAGTGATTTAATAGACTAGGTAATTTCAATAGGTACGTTTCCAGTAACTGGCAATGAATGAAGAAGCTATTCATTTAATTACATTTCTCTACAAAATGCAAAAGTCACATGGTGAAAGTGTTTTTAACTTCTCATTATGGCTGTCATTCCTGTAGCAGTCTTCTCTTCTAAGGTTTGCTTAAATAAACTGATAACGTGCAATTGGAGTTGGAATCTGACTCATTCCTTGTTATGTTCCACTTGGTGATGAGGGTGTATGTATTGTCACATCTTCCCATATGTTTGCCATCAACTCCCCACCATGAGCTCCAACAGGCTGCAGCCCCACTGTCTTTCTTAAACTCCCTTTATTTTGTATTGAGCCACACAAGATAGAGAATATACCACTGTTGTCTGGAGGGCTTTTTTTCCTTCCTAATTAAATTTCAAACTCTATTTTTAACATTTGCGTTCAGTTTTGTCGCACTTGCAAAGCATGCCAACTGCCCCAGTGAGCTGCAGCCTCCTGGCAGCTGAGGTATCCATGTTTGGTCATGCACCCTAAAGTTTTTGGCAACAACATTTTTCACATCCTAAAGGAGGATATTCAACTGTCATTTGTGCCAGAGAGGGTCTCACTGTGTGCTTGATAATTAGAACCTGGCAAGTGTCAATGCATGGTGTTTGTAGGAATGCAGGGAGCCTCAGAGGCCCAGGCAAGGAGGTTTCCCTGTTAAATTGTAATGCATGTAAGAAAATGTTTGGCAGATAGTGACTAACCTCCAAACAGCACCGGGCTGCATCCAAGTACTTCCTGCTGAAACAGAAAAGCTCATGCAAACCAGAGGGTCTCCCTGCGCTGAATATAGCAAGGATTTACCTTCTGCCGAGGGTCTCTCCCCAGGCATTGTGTGTAGTGAGGAGGCTGCTGGCTCTTGAAAGAAAAGCACCAAAATTAACAGTAACAACAGCTAGAGAAGCAGATTCTCTTACAAAACAGAAATATTTTCTCTTCTGTCCCCCAGGAGGTCATGATTAAGGTTAAGCTACAAGTGCTTAACCTTAATCAGAAAGACTCTTGGTATCCTCACTGGAAGTAAATGCACCTTGTATTGTTAGCAGGTGGCTGCTTAATCAGAAAGACTCTTTTGGTATCCTCACTGGAAGTAAATGCACCTGTAGTGTTAGCAGGTGGATGGGGATTGCAAAAGGAAAATTGAGGTTTACTGTCAGAGCAGTTCTGGAGTGAGAGACTGATTTCCACTGGGCTGGTGCCTGTTGAGTCAAATAAAGTTGTTCTGAGTTCTCCCTGCTGTCTGTGAGATCACAATTTCTTGTAAATGTTTTTACTAATCAGTTTGGCACAACCCTAAGGTTTCCCGTGTCTTTTTTTCATGCTCGGAATACTCAGTTCACGACCTGCTTGTTAAAAAGAATGGAAATTGGAATTTTCAGGAATAGATGTTTTGCTTAGTGAGTAAAAAACCTATTATGATTTCTATTTCATTTATCTGCTATGACCTTTTCCTCTGATATGGTATTATGGCTGAATCCCAGAAATCAAATTTCTGAAGGGTGAGTTTCATCTTAAGGTAGAAAAATATTTTGAGGCCCTTTTGCAGTTTCTCACGTGTACTGTTTTTGCCACTGCAACCTTCATAATTTATTTACATAAAGCATGTAGGTCTCTTCTTCATGACTGATTTTAGCACCAGAGCCAGAAAATCAGCAATATGCTAAGCCTTAGCAACCCAGTGGTACTGTGTACCACTTTCCTTTGTTTTGGAAACCTTTAATATTGGTGAATGCATTAAAAATCTTCCTTAATAGAGGCAAGTTACTCTCAATGGATTAAAAATCTTCCTAAATAGAGGAAAATTAGTCTCAACGGTTGAGTTAACAGTGCACTCAAAAAGTTGGTGTAAAATCAACAAGAAAATTTGTGTGGGGTGGGGATATCCCTCCCTATTTTTCAGTCTCTTGGCTTTTGTGTAGGGTATCTGTTATGCAATGTTTTGGCCATGGGACTCATCCACTGTTAATATTCCTGTGGTGGGAAGCCTGCCAGTGTAAGTCAGCTGCAGATCTGCTGCAGTGTGTACCTGGTAGAATCAAAATTACTAGGATGAAAAACTGAGCATGGCAAGCTTGTGATTCTGTTGACCCTTTCATAAATGCAATATATAGCATCCCTGAGAAATCATGAGAAGTAATCAGAGGAATGTGTTACAAATCTGGTATTTAAGTTCAGACCATCATTTGACTGTGTGTTACGCTGGTTTAGATTTGAGATCCTGGTATTAACAGCAGACTGTTTTAAAACCTTGGAGATTTTTTACTGACTTTTCAGGGAAATCCTGAAAATTTATTGAAAAGTAAATTAAATATAAATAATTAGCATAAAAAATGGATGTCTTGTGACATAGCAGAATGTTTTCATTCTTAGCTACTATTTTCAATGCATTTTTCACAGAATAAAAGAACATTTAGGGTTAGAAGGGACCTCTGGAGATCATCAAGTCTGAACTTTTCACTGAAATATACTTCGAGGTAAAACTGAGCATATATATTTTTTGTTAAGAAGTAAATGTGTGTAGAGAAAACGTGTTTTGATGTTGGGTTTTCCTGATATTTTGAAATTACAAGTGCATGTACTGTTTTTAATCAGTTGAAATCACAGAATTAACTAGGTTGGAGATCTTTGAGATCATTGAGTCTAACCTATGACCTAACACCACTTTGTCAACTAGACCATGGCACTGAGTGCCTCATCCAGTCTTTTCTAAAACACCTCCAGGGACAGTGACTCTACCACCTTACTGGGCAGCCCACTCCAGTGTCCAATCACTCTCTGTGAGGAACTTCTTCCAGCCTAAATCTCCCCTGGCCCAGATTGTGTCCTCTGGTCCTGTCTCTGGTTCCCTGGGAGAAGAGGCCAACCCCCACCTGGCTACAGGCTGCTTTCAGGTGGTTGTAGAGTGATAAGGTCACCCCTGAGCCTCCTCCAGGCTAAACAACCCCAACTCCCTCAGCTGCCCATACAGGACTTGTGTTCCAGACCCTTCACCAGCCTTGTTGCTCTTCTCTGGACACATTTCAACATCTCAACATCCTTCCTAAATTGGGTGCCCAGAGCTGGACACAGTACTCAAGGTGTGGCCTCACCAGTGCTGGGTGCAGGAAAGGAATCACTTCCCTGCTCCTGCTGGCCACACCATTGCTGATCCAAGCCAGGATGCCACTGGCCTTCTTGGCCACCTGGACACACATTGGCTCACACATGTTCAGCCTGCTGTCAATGAGATGATGTGCAATGAAGTATTCTTGAGTGAGTTACATACAAAATGTTCCCTTGAGATAAGACACTGGAGAAATAAGCTTGTAGGATCTCTAAGCCTAGAGAGACACAGAACAGTGTGTATTGCAGTGCTTGTGGGGTGCCCACATAAAGTACACTTCACAAAAGAAAACTTGTGAATTCAGTGGGAGACATCCCATGTAACTGCAAGGAAATGTGTGGGAGAAGGGTGGGGCTGGCTCCTCTTGCTCCAGAAGAACCAAGAGCCCCCTGGATTTTTCTCTTCGTACACACAAAATGTTCCCCTCAGATAAGATGGTGCAGAAATAAGCTTGTAGGGTAAGTCTCTAAGCCTAGAGGGGCACAGGACAGTGTGTATTGCAGTGCTTGTGGGGTACCCACATAAAGTACACTTCACAAAAGAAAACTTGTGAATTCAGTGGGAGACATCCCATGTAACTGCAAGGAAATGTGTGGGAGAAGGGTGGGGCTGGCTCCTCTTGCTCCAGAAGAACCAAGAGCCCCCTGGATTTTTCTCTTCAGGTGTCACAGATACAAAACACTTTACAGACATGAAACGTGGGATGGATGACCCTGAGGGACACAGATTCAGGTAATTGAAATTTCTTGTGGATTGTAACTGATTAGGGACTTGGATACCAAACACAAGTGCTGGCATCCTTGTTGGGCCATGCAGGTACTCCTCATGATAGCAAAAATCCAAATCAAGAATTGTAAGGCTCTGCATGGGTAGAGCCTGTGGTTAGGCAAGAGGCTTCCTATTCAAACAAACTATGCCATAGTTGTTGACAACAAATATTTGGTATCTTTCTTTGATGTATTTATGGCTAGGAGGCTGATGAACTGTGTGTTTGATTTGTTGCTGCATTCTGTATTTTTAGATTTCTGAGTTTTTTTCCTCTCTCTCCCACAGTTCCACAGGTTGCTCTTTCCATGTTAATCAGAAAAAGTATACAGACAGACTTGTCACTTGAACAGTCAATGTGAGCAGTAATTCTAGCACAAGGAGTTTAACGTATTACAATAATTCATTTTAATAACGTTTATTCGGTCATGACAACAACTATAAACATAAGTACCATTCAGCTCTTTGCCAATATATGAACTTACTGACATCAAATCTTTACCAGAGTCACATATTCTTACAGGTGTCCCAGACACAACATTAACTTTATTAAGCAAAAGTTCATAAATAGTAAAAATGTCCTCTGTTTCACATTGCAGCGTTCCTTAAGCATGTACGTACAAGTTTGGAGTAACTTCTCCAAATCTATGTGTCATAAACTTCCTTAGCTGTTTTAACAACCACAGAGATGATTTTTTTTTGCCTGCAGCAAAGCCTTTTGTCCTTGAGCAATCTACAATTAGTATCACTCTCAGCAGACATGAAAGTTCATTTCTGAAATGAAAGTGGTGATGAAACACAATACAATATTATCTGCTCATAGCTTGCCTACCCACTTTGCCCTCATTATAAATCTTTTAGTTATAGCACACTCTCCCAAGAACAATATATCTCCCTTATATCAGTTCTTTATCTGCATTACCTCTCTTTGAAGATCTTAAAATGGTTGGCCTGCAGCAATGGAGATATTATACTTAGGGTGGAATGTGTTTACAGTCAGTTCTTTTCCTTTTTAATATTTACACAGTATTTCTTAAGGTTGCTACAGTTTATGAATCATGTACATTGACATACATTTTCTGAAATGTTCACAGTGCAGTATTTTGTGGCCTAACCAAACTTTGTAAATGTCATTAAAAATAAACTTTTTTTTAATATAAAAATAGAATACTTTATGTGTTTACACCAGCAAACCCAGTTCTATCCTATTCTAAACAAACTATACAGTAGTATGCACAGAATTCCACAGGAACAGAAATGACATGTGATGTTTGCCCTAAAGTTATAGTACTCTTCCCTAATGAATAGAAGTTTTATTTACTATCTCTTTTCAAAATTGTTTCTCTGGTCATAACTTAGCATTAAAAGTAGATAATTCACTGGGTTGTGTGATCCAAGAAGAGAGGAAAGAGGGCCTAAAGCCATTTCTTCTTTTGATCAGTCTTCTCTGCTCTTCAGGGCTGGTATGAAGAATTTACTGATATGCCTGCTATGGTGGAGTCTTTTTAGGTCAGGGCTGCCTGCAACACCTCTGCTCCTTACTAACCTTTGTTAGTAGCTCTACCAAGGGTAGGTGGCAGAGCTTCAGCTGCTCACCAAGTGACTCACCAGACAGCAGTCTTCAAGTTTTAATTCCCAGAGTGATTCACTGTTTATTGAAAGAAATGGAGGCTTTTCATTTTTCATCAAGAGATCTGTTGCTGTAGACTGTTTGAGTCAAATAAATGACTGAATGTTGGAATAATGTTGACACTAGGAATGCTTTAAGCTAGATGACTTTCCCTGTGTTTTTTTGTACCGTCTGACTATACCAGAGAACTGGTATGACACAGAATCAGAGAATCATAGAATGGCCCAGGTTGGAAGGGACCTTGAAGATCATATAGTTCTAGCCCCTCTGTTGTGGGTATATTGGTGAATGTTGAAAATTCCAGGGATGGGGCATTCACAACTTCCCTGTTCTAGTGCGTCACCACCCTCACAGTGAAGAATTTTTTCCCAATATCTAATTTAAACCTGCTGTTTGTCAGTTTAAAGTCATTCCCCCTTCTTCTGTCACTACATGCCTTTGTAAATAGTCTTGTTCCATCCTTCCTTCAGGCTGCCTTCAGGTACTGGAAGTCCACAATTAGGTCATCCCAAAGCCTTCTCTCTTCCAGGCTAAACAATCCCAATTCTCTCAGTCTTTCCCCACTGGTGAGGTGCTCCAATTCTCTAATCATCATGGTTAATGACTGATGTCCTTCCTGTGATGGGGCCTCAGAGCTGGATGCACCACTCCAGGTGGGTCTCACCAGACTGGAGAAGGGGCAGAATTGATGTCCTTCCTGTGATGGAGCCTGAGAGCTGGATGCACCACTCCATGTGGGTCTCACCAGAGTGGAGAAGGGGCAGAATCCCCTCCCTTGAGTGGCTGGCCATGCTGCTCTTGATGCAGCCCAGGGTACAATTGTCTTTCTGGGCTGGGAGAGCACTTTGCTTGCTCATGTCCAGCCTCTCATGCACACCAAGTCCTTCTTGGCAGGGCTCCTCTGGATCTGTTCGTCCCCAAACCTGTGGTGATACAGGGTGACCCAGCTGCAGCACCTTGCCCTTGGTCCTGTTAAAACTCATGACATTCCCACCAGTTTGCTTCTTGGTCTTGTCCAGGTCCCTCGGGATGGCATCCCACCCTTCAGGTGTGTCAGCTGCACCTCTCAGCTTGGTGTCATCTGCAAATGTGCCAAGGGCACTTGTGCCCTTTGTCTGTGTCATTAATGAAGATATTAAATAACACTGGTCCCAGTGCTGACCCTGAGAGACACCACTTGTGACTGATGGCCATGAGGACTCTGAGCCATTGCCACTACTCTGTGGATGCGACTGTCCAAACAACTTCTTATCCATCTTACAGTCCACCCACCAAATCCATCTCTCTCCATTTCAGAGAGGAGGTTGTGGGGGCCTGTAGCAAAAACCTTAGAGAAGCCCAGATAAAAGACACATGTACACCTCCCCTTGTCCACTGGTGACATAGGAGGCCACTAGGCTGGTCAGGCAAGACTTGCCCTTGGAGAAGTTGTGCTGGTGTCTTGAATGGTGGTGAAGGACTGTGCTGTCCTTCATGTGCCTTCTAGGAGGATCTGTTCCGTGACCTTCCCAGGCACAGAGGTGAGGCTGACAGGTTGGTAGCTCCCAGGGCTGTTTGTTCTCAAAGATAGGTACACTGTTCCCTTTTTCCAGTCAACTGGGACTTTCCCTGACTGCCATGACTTTTTGAATATCATGGGCACTGTTCCCTTTTTCCAGTCACCTGGGACTTTCCCTGACTGCCATGAATTTTGAATATCATGGAGAGCAGCTTGGCAACAGTATCAGCCAATTCCTTCAGGACTCCGGGATACATTTCATCAGGTCCCACAGACTTGTGCGCATTCAGGTTCCCTGGGTGGTCGTGAACCTGGTCATACAGTGCTTTGCTCTCCCAGACCTCATCCTGTTGTCCATCCTTTCAAGAGGTGTGGGAAGAAATCTTGCCATTGAAGACTAAGGAAAGAAATTTAAGTACCTCAGACTTCTCGTCCACTGTTTAACAGAGGGGGAACACCTTCTTTGGCCTTACTTTTCTGATTAACATAACTGTAGAATCCCTTTCTGTTATTCTTTGCATCCCTTGCCAGTTTCAGTTCCAGTTTTCTCTTGGCCTTCGTCCCCCACTTCTTATTCAGTCATACTTTTCTATACTTATTTTACTGCACACTATTTCTTGATTTTGATTTCTATTAAGACACCATGAAGCTGGCTATCTTGGCTGCCTAGGTTCTTAGAAACCTTGTTGATGTAGTTCAAAAATCCAAAGTTTTCTCCATGTGGGATGAAAATACATTTTAAACTCTTGTAATTCTCATTGCATTTCTTGGCCTTTTGTGTGGAAACCATTTCTGCACTGCTCGTTATCCTTAAGTACATGCACAGTAACAGTCCTTCCAGCCATACTGATTGATATTCTATTTTCATGGCATTTGTTCTTGGGTCTGAGCACACATTAATGACAGTTTGTGGGAACTAACTCTGGAAGGTAGCACACCACATTTCCATTTGTTAAATTGATGGCCTTCTCCAAATACTTGGCAATTACTGTGATGTTTTATGGAATCCTGTATTCTTAAACAATATGATGTTGTGTCCTTGTACTAGTGCAACTTGGGCAACAACATAAACATGTGCAACAGTGTTCTCACAAAGACTGGGCAGTAAAAACTAGTGGACAAAATGTTTTTCTTTTTGTTCATTCAACAAAGAATGGATTTTCCTTAATTTCAGACATACCCGTCATGTGTCAACATCCGCGTCTGTGTTGTCTTGTGATGATAGAAGAGAAGGATAGGGAGCAATGCACTTGACATTGACATAAGTAGCATTGACATGAACATAGTGTTCCCCAATAAAAGTGGAGAAGATTGTTGATATTTTTGAAACAAGTTCAGAAAATGCTGGACGCATCTCAGGTTTCGGATGCCAGCACTTCAGCATGACTTCATACCTGCCATTCAAAGAGAAGAAGTGTTTAATTATGAAATCACATAAAAGGAAAAAAAACCCCAGCTCTCTCTTTCCTCCCACAGTCTCAGTTACTATAGTACCAGAATCAGCAGCATTTGCAGAAGCCTTTGCAAACTATTTACTTACAGTGGATCAGGGCAGTATTCAGGTTGCAGCAGCCTTCTTCCTTGTAGTAAGTAAACAGTTATATCAAAAGAATTTACATCAGGATAAGGTGGTG
The DNA here is from genome assembly GCF_014805655.1 of Passer montanus. NCBI lineage: Eukaryota > Metazoa > Chordata > Aves > Passeriformes > Passeridae > Passer > Passer montanus. The sequence continues at coordinate 9,146,232 of NW_024371037.1, forward strand.
CTCCTCGTGTCATAAGTTCCCATAACAATACACCAAAGGACCACTAAGAAAACAAACAATAAATAAAAAGTTAAAGAGTTGGAGCGATTTACATTCCTGTTTCAGAAGATGGTTTGACAGATTTAAGCATTCAACTGCATGGATTTTCCCTTTGAAAAGTTGTTTTACTGCATTCAGCTTTCTTTTAAGTGGGCTAATAAATGCTGTAGGGACTTGAGGAGCCACTTAAATAAGAGCCAGAGAATCTCAACTAAGTAAATGAAAGAAAATAAAAGCCTATAGGCCTGCTACTTTGCTGGTATAAATTGGCAGACTTCTTTTGAGGTTAATGGAGCTCTGCCAGTTTATATGAACTGATGATCTGGCTAACTCTGTGTAAATACATGCTGAAGACAATATACACGGTGAAAATTCTATGCATAACAAGTCAGTCTGAATCTGGATTGAACAGAGAGCTAAAATACAAAGCAATCCAGCCAATCGACTGCATTGTAACAATTTTTTCTTTGTAAATGTCCAGGTAGCACTTGAGATTTCTGTAGGCAGCCAGTAAGTATTTATGAAACAAATGAAGTATTTTGGAGAACTATTAACTTTTACAAATCTCTAAGTTAACCAGTTCTGTCAAGCTTTCCAGAGCCCCTCCTATAGCAGGGTTCTTGGCTTCTTGGAATGTCCTTAGTTTCCCTTGGAACAGGGTTAAACTCCTACTTCTTTCCTGAGCAGTAAGATATATATATAAGGTCAACAACTTCTTGCTTAGTGACTGGGACAATTACACTTTCTGGATGTAGAAAGACTTTTATTCTTATCTGAACAAAAGCTAGATTCAAATACCAGTTTTCATATGGAGCTGTTCCATTAATTAAATACTAGAAAGATGCCTCAGGCAATATAAAAGAAGATACAAATATGTTTGTACATTACCACATCTGACTTTGTTGTGAATTTCTGAGTTTGTAAACTCTCTAAAGCCATCCATTTCACTGGCAGTTTAGCTCCCGTTTTGTTGTGCACACTGTAGTATTCTTTATCATAGACATCTCTAGCAAGACCAAAATCAGCAACCTTGACAGTGAATTTTTCATCCAACCTAGAGAAATGACAAAAGGTATTATTTGCAACTGAGTGGGCAAGATTTACTGTGTTGGTGGATTATAATGACTGACTTGCATTTTTGGGACTGTGACTTTGGATGGCAGTACTTTATTTGGCATCTATGAACTAACGTAACACTGAAACAAAAGTGCAGCAAAGTATATTTGACACCCATTTAACACAGTGAATGAACTCAGGAAATTACTGATATTGTTTTGATAATACAATTTGAATTATAGTTATTTTAAAACAATTGCTATGTATAAAAAGATTTTTGCTAATAGCCTATACATCCTGATTGAGTTCTACATAATTTCTTCCACAGCTGGGTTTTTTTTCTGTATCCTTAAAATCTGCTTGTTTTTATTTCCAAGTTAATGCATCACCTTTCCTACTGACTCTCAGTTTTGATAAGGAGGGATCCATCATTATTTCAGTGACTGCCTTTATGTAATAATGTAGCTAAGGATGAGTTTGATGTGTGTCCTGGGGGAAAATTATGGCATAACAAAAGTTCTCTTGGGGTTACAGCTCAACCATACCAGAAGATCTCCTTAGCTTTGCTTCTCCTAAACTTGGTATTTGTCCTGATAAGTGGTATCATTATTATAAACAGAGTGTGGGTGTGGGCATTTTCAAGCCTATCCTTCTTTACATGTGCAGACCTAGTCACAGCAAGGACTTCCTTTTGGGTTCTTTACAGCCTCACACAGTCACAGCATGGGTGTGGTTGGAAGGGGCCCCTGAAGATCATTTGGTTCCCCACTGTCTCCTCTGCTCAAAGCAGGGTCTGCTGCTACAGGTTGCTCAGAACCACGACCAGGTGGGTTTTGAATATTTGCAAGGATAAGGATTCCACCACTTTTCTGGCAACCTGGGTCAGTGTTCAGTCATCTGTACAATAAAAGAGCTATTATGTTTAAATACAATTTTTTTCTATTTCAGTTTGTGCCCACTGCCTCTTGGCCTGTCCTTGGGCATCACTTAGAAGAATTTGGCTTTCTCTTCTTTAATCCATCATATCAGTTATACATACAGATAACATCCCCTTGAACCTTCGCTAGGCTAAATGATCCTGTCTCTCTCAGTGTCTGCACATGACATTTCCCTGTCTTGAATTTATGAGGTTTCTGTCTGAACAATTCTGGTCTGTTGAAGTCAGTGCAATGGGACAGAACCATCTGCTGTATTTACTGATGTTGTAACTTAATCAGATGAAGGGAGTAGGAAGGAACTTTGATGGATCAACAAGAAACAGTTTATGCCATAGCAGGTTCCTGCACCTCTTCCAGGGTAGTGGAATAGAGTAAAGAGTCCCTGAGGACTACATTTGCATGCTGGCTTCCTTTCTGATAGACATCACCAGTGCAGCAGGGCCTGTACTGAGTGTTGGATTGCACATGGCCACTGGGGGAAATGGGTCTTGTGGCAGCAGCTCTCCAGGCTCTGAAGTGCTGATCCCTACAGAAGTGCAAAAGCAGTCATTCAGTGGTCATGTGAGACACCCTAAGAGCTGTTCCTTCCTCATCCAAGGAAGAGACAGTAGGCCAAGAGGAATGTCCTGTTGCCACCATTTGGACTTTGATTAGATGAACTAGGTCTTTTGTTCAGTAACCCAATGCATTTGTTCTTAGGAAATATGAAAATGTGCTTGTTTTTTCATCCGTTAAAAAACCCAATACCTGCAATAAAATGTTCTTTTTCAGAGGCTGTTCAACTGCACAGGTGTGCACCCTTGAAAAAATAGTAAGACATCTAATGTCACAGGTTAATGACCCTTTTGCAGCCACAGTTCCAGTTTATGATATGCTAAAAATAAACTTTAAGGCTGTGCCTCATTAATTCACAACATCAGTGATAAATCAGCATAATCATATTGGCAAATCCTGTATCAGTTTGTCTTTGTGGGAACTGAGCTGTCTGGCTTCCCAGACACTAGTAAGATTCTTTGAATGTTAATTTGTGTGCCTGGTTGAGCCAAAGTAAGCTCATACTCATGTAATGAAAGACTATTGTCAAGAGGTCTCACTGGTGTTTCTTTGTGTTCCTGTTTTTCTCACAAAGTTCCCCTGTGTTCCTCTCCCTCCTGGTTAGGTGTGGCAGCAGAGACAGGCTGCTTCTGAAGAGGCTGGGTGGAAGCACAGCAAGTTGAGGCAACAGCACTTTAACTTCCCTTAGGAGATGCCTTTTAAACTCTAACCAATGATTTTGAGAGGCTACACTTTCACCTCAGCCTTCTTATTTCTCACACTCAAAAAAAGCTTATGTGTTAGAAATGAGCCCTTAGCAAGATGAGTAGCTCATCAGTATGCAAGACAAACATCAGTATAATTGCAGAGCAATGAAAAAACCACCATCTTTTTACTAAAAAATAGCAGAATCCTGGAAATTTCAGTTTATCTCATCTCATTTCACTGTTTTACACAGAAGAGTGTGGTAATGTGGCTGAAAGTAGATGTTTGTACTTACATACAGTTTCTTGCTGCCAAATCTCTATGGACAAACTTTTTACTTGCAAGGTATTTCATTCCTTTTGCAACCTGAAGGCCAAATCCAATTAAATCTTTTACTGTTGGATTCTGTAAAATACAAACATTTATGATAAAATGAATGCAGAAGCTTAAGGATTGGACTGCTTTATGCTGTGACTCTTTAGGTTTTATACACCTCTCCTGCCACCAGAATGATCAAGAAAGGTTGGTGCTTGTAGTGAAACTGTTTTAAGTTTAGGTCAGCTTCTTACCCCCAGTGAGAAAGCACACTATAAGAAAACAAAAGAGCTGACACTCTCCAGAAGAGCAGAGTTTGCAGCATAAGCAGCATAACCTGACCTGAGAAGTGGAACAGTATGCTGAAACCTCAGCTCACAGACAATACACAAAATTCACATATGTGGTCTTAAGGGTGATAGCATGTAACTCAGTAGAAGGTACCAACTGAATTTGGAGCTCATCAGCTGGAGATGACCAAAAGAAGAGAAAGTCCTATTTGGGACAAAATAGGTGCATCAGTATGATGTCATGAAAAAGGCAAATGTGACCTTAGCATTTACCAGAAGAAGATTTTTGACAATGATTATTAACTCTTTCTTTTTGCCTACATGGTGACATGATACTCAAAATGTTAAATATCAAAATAAATACAGACATAAACCTATAAATATTTTATGGTAATAATATGACTTGTAACAGTAAGAACGTACAGATTTTTGTGTTTTTGACACTGCTCCTTATAATTTTCTTCTGTGGAACAATCTGATTCAACTGTGGTCATTATTCTATTTATTTCAGGAAGGACTATGGCACTATTTACAGAAAAGGGACCTGGTACTTGTAGAATGAGAAAAGCTCAAATGGGAGCAGGTCCCAGCCTCAAAAAGCTTAACTCCTCCAAAAATGTGTTGAAAATATTTTTTTTTTAAATTAGACATAAACCTGTAAATATTTTCTGACTTGTAACAGTAAGAATCCTACAGATCTTTGTGGTTTTGACACTGCTCCTTATAATTTTCTTCTGTGGAACAATCTGATTCAACTGTGGTCATTATTCTATTTATTTCAGGAAGGACTATGGCACTATTTACAGAAAAGGGACCTGGTACTTGTAGAATGAGAAAAGCTCAAATGGGAGCAGGTCCCAGCCTCAAAAAGCTTAACTCCTCCAAAAATGTGTTGAAAATATTTTTTTTTTAAATTGTACTGGCTATTGCTGATTGCTGTAAAAGCAAGGACAACATCCTGTTGGCTCAGAAGTCACTTTATGTTGTTCTAACACTGTGAAATAGGTGAAATACTGCAGTGTAAAGTGGGCTTACAGTGCCTGAGGTAAGATCTCTGGTCTCCTACTTGAGAGAAAGCAGTGAGACTCATTTGAGGAATCTACAGTTTTTCAATGGAAATGGGGAAGATTGCTGATAAGAGTGTATGCATAGTTGTATAACAGCTCCTGTTTTTCTTTCTTAAGATAAGAAGAAAAAATATTGATAATAAAGGTACTGTGACACTAGCTGGACATGGAGTTCCCTCACCTAGGAGCTGGAGGAGCAGAGGCTGATGACTGGCACAGCTCTGCTAAAGTCAACAGAGATGTGCCAGTTTAACCAGCAGATGACTGGGCCTCTGGACGTAGATCTCATAACACATTTGTTTATAAAGAGGCTTATGGATGGGAAATGAGAAATACTTATTGCTGATAATTTCTGGGAAACATTCTAGAGAGGAATTTGAGGGGGAGGGGAAGGAGTGGCACTGCTGTGGCTGGGCTCCATGCCAGACTAAGCAAGTGCTAAAGGTTAAGGTGTAGTAACAGCAGCAAGTTGCAGACGTAATGTAATTATGAGAGCTTGTAAGTGTTGGAGCAGGGCGTGGCCAGACTTGCATTGCCATTTATACCTCACCAGGTACTTACGTGAGTCTCATTCCTAATGAAGTTTCGAAGATCTCCATGTTTCATGTACGGAAGAACAACTAATGGGGATCCTTCATTGGGCAAACAGATTCCCAGGAGCGACAAAACATTGGGATGAGTGAAATCTTTCATGATTATTCCTTCTTTCAGAAACTGAGCTACTTCTTCCAGGTCTGTAATCCCTGAGAAATCCAGAAACAAAATGAGTTAATTAAAAGAAACAGAAACAAACTAGGGTTCATTTCTCTACAGCATGTCATTGTACAACAAAGTGATGAGAGACTACAAACATGCTCTCCACCTCCCACATTACAATGAGGTTATGTGCATTGGTTTTCCTACAATGACCAAATACAGGCTGTTGGTAAGTTTAATTCTGTCTCTCCATTTCTTATTTTGAATGATTTAAAATTGAATAACAACACTTGAATAAAGCCCTTAATAAATGTTATACTATCTTTGTGTTTTTCCAACAGCTTTGCCCACTTTTCAGCAACTTAACTTACAAACTGAAATCTTCAGTACTCAGTAGAATAAAAAATAATGCTACCTTTCCCTTATTTTTCCAGAGTTTTTTTTCTTTGTAGAGGAATAATATGGACATTTCATTTGATGTAAAAATATATGCCAATATGGTGTGGTAATTTGGAGTAATTGGAATTGCTCCAAAGATAAATCTGATTCAGCTGCACTAAGAATCTTTGTTTGTGAATGTATACTTCACTAGAATTTCTTGGTTAACCCCAGTTATCTTTGGAATGAACAGTAACATCTCACTATTAAACATGTAACTCACTATTCAGTGACTTCACAGCACAATGAATTTTCCTGCTATCGTTATCCAGCAATGTCCCATGATACACACAGCCAAAATGTCCTGTATAAAAAAAATGAGCAATATTAGCTTTAAGAAGTAAAATTAGCTTTCTGGTATTTTCCACTGGGTAGCAATTATACTGTAAGAAAGTGATCACACTCCATTTCTATCCGATTCCCAACACTTGTAATATACACTTTCTAACTAACATATTAAAATAAATGGAATCAGACCATTACATAAAACCACCATTCATAAAATCACCATTACATAAAACCACTACTACATAAAACCACCATTACATAAAATGAAAACTCTCCTTGCAGCATAATTGGTATTTCTTGACCTAAATGGAGAGTATAAATAATGCCAAGGCTGGCGCCACAAGTATTTTGTGTTCTTGTAATGACTGAGCACACAAAACCCACGTCAGCCCATTCCCATCCTCTCCTGTGACGTGGGTGTCAAAGGAGGACACCTGGAAGGCACAGGGAGCAGTTAGGAGCTGACATGACCCCTGGATTGGTGGTTCCCAGTGATCTGCAAGCCCATGCTAAGTGGTCCACTGGACTGTACCCACTTGATGCATCTGATGGAAAGGACAGCCACTCTGGGATTGCAGTCACTCAGGTCTTGCTATTCCATGGAAAATGTTGAGTGTTAAAAGTGATGTGCTGGATGTGGAGAGTTTGGGAGTTGCTCTACTGATCACAGACTGATGACACCACTTGGCAGTTTTTTCCTATGGCCTAGTTCCAAGTATAAAATATCATTAAAAGATGGTGAACAAAATTTGCCTTCTTTCTCATGGTCTAGGCAGTGAAATGAACTGCCAGGGACACAGAAATCCTGTGCTTTCCTGCCAAGCAAATGATGTTGTCTACCAAAAGTTACTATGAGAAATCAGGTTTACCAGTTTGGGAAACTGAAGTTTGAGCTCCAGGTTCAGACATTAATTTCTCTAAATCAAATTATGTACGTGCAGTTGTGGCTTAATTCACAGATGAACTATGTACTGGAAACTTATAAAATACTAATATTTTCAGTTAGAAAGCATAATTTTTTTTTCCTTAAGTGTGAGCTCTACAGAGAACAAGACATCTGATCAATTTTACTACGTTCCAGTCATAAGCTCGGGTCAGAGCTCAGTTTGCTTTGCTTTTGGCTTAAAGTAAAATTAATCCAAAGTTTGTTTTATAAAAGCAACTAAAATCCCATCAGACCACAGATTGCTTGGAGCCTGGGCAAAAATCCTAAAGCTTGGATTGGGTGTGTCTAAAATATTTTGGGGTTTGGCCCATTTCTGGTTAGAAGGGAGAAAATTTAAAACGGTTAATTATCTTGGTGTCATTCCAGATATTTTTCAACATTTAAAAAATGGGAAATTACTTGGAGTTTTCCAAAACAAAAGAGAAAAGAAAAAGGCCCACCCTTGCTTTGGGGATGATGAAGTGTAATACATAGAAATGAAGCACACTGACTGTTTGTTTGATTTGTGGCTCTTGCCCTGCAGAAGAGGCATTAAGAATATAATTTATAGCAAATTTTTTATCAGTATTCTGATATTCAACAAGAGATCTCTCATGCATGATCTGTAGAAATACTGAAATACAGTTTGTACTTTGGTTACTAACAGGCACTCAGTCATACAGAGTTTAAAAACATCCCTAACAGAAATACTGGCTTGGGCTATGAAAGGTAAAGGGACCTTGCTTATGAAAATGTAGAGGAACAGGAGTGATGAGAGAAATTTAGAAAAATAGGAGACTTGCTAAATCAGGGACAAAACTAAGGGGAAGTGAATCAGGGACTACATATTTCTGCAGCTGGCATGAGAGGAATGAGGTGATATGAAGAGCATTTGCTGGTAGGAAACAAGCAGCAAATTCCTCAGAGCTGGTGGAAACTTGAGGAGGGTAAAGGGGTGTGGGCATTTCACCTGGGCCATGGGGACTTTTACTGTATGCACTTGTGACTGCAGGAATCTCCCATGTCATGTAGCAATCCTACACAGATAATAGGCTCCAAGTTTGAGGTCACTTGTGATCCTGCCTTGGCATCCCCTGCCATTTAGGTGTGTGCCTTAGGTTTCACATATATATATATATATATCCTGCAGCAGATTATCTCCCATACCACAGCCTCATGGATCAGAAGCCCTGGCTGAGCTTTCTGTAGCCTGGAAAAGGGTGAAAGTGAGGCAGTTGGAGGGGGACCAGCAAGTCCATGAGCTCAAAAGAGCCTCATTAGTTGGCAGACTCCTTCCTCCTGATGGTGTCTTCTCCAACTGATCAGATGCACTGACTTCAAAGGAGACCCCCTTCATTCCCCCCTTGATTCAGTACATGGCATGCAATGCCATAAGAGCTAAAAAGCTTGGAAAAGGTCTCTGTATAGACACCTTATTCAGAATGGTTTATAACAAACGGGTGTGCAAAAAGAGGAGCAGTTTGCAGTGTAAGAGTTGCAGTACCCACCTCTTCCAATTACTTCACTGAAGTGCACAATCAGACTGTCGGCACCAATAACCACGTGCTGTACTTCTTTGACCAGGTCAGGATTTAAGGCACTGATGTCTATGTGGACATTACTTTGGAGAAGTGGACTGGCTAAATCGGAGTCTCCGCTAGACAGAATCGGGGAGAGGTCAGAGTGAGGATACTGGGCAGGTCTGCACGATCCATTCTGAGACATGCTTGGAAACTGATCTGGAAAATGAACAGAAACTGTTATAATCCTTTCAAACTTCTCCTTGAAAAATGAAGAGTTTTATTGCATTGGTAAGAAAGGTTTGATTTTATCAGTTTGGAAGTGGCTTGGTTTTACGGAAATTTTGGTCACAAAGGGAAAATGAAAGTATGCATTGGTAATCTGCCAGCCTCCAGGAAAACCATGTCACTAGAAACTTGTGCTTGTCTCAGCTCTACTTTTATGAAAGTAAATGGCAAAACTTCCACTTTTTTGAGGGGATGGAATGAAGCCTTGTCAGTTCTTGCCAAACAGAGGTTATAGCATTTCTAGCAATTGGGAGTAACATGATTAAAACAGAAAAATGACAGCAATATGGGAGGAGGAGGTAGTGAACAATTGAAAACATGAAGCTTTTTATTATTGTCATGTTCCAATTTGGTAGGGAACTTTACACTTCACGAAGGTTTCCAAAGTGCTGGTGACTAGCTGTATTTATCCAATGGTAAATATTCAACCAGGGAAATGCCTAGAGGTGATTCATTTCCTGTAACTGCTGAAGATATTGCAGTTGGTGCTACTCATGAAAATAACATGAGCCATCTGATATAGCAGAAACTAAAATATTTCAGTAAATCCAGGGGTATCTATTTGAGATTTTTTTTTTTTATCAACAGCATGTTGTTCAGGTATTTCAAATTGGCTTTGTTTAAAATCTTTTTCCTAGCATTTTGTGTGGCTGAATGAAAGAACTATGTTTAGTTTATACCAGTTTCAGTCTGGAATGATTTCAGTGGAGTTGATGAGATGAATTTAATCCAGGGTCCAAAACAAAAAAAGGAGAGTAAATGTAATCAACAGAAATTATCAGGTATCTTATTACAAAAAGTAAAAAATAGATATACTTTATTTATTTCTGCATAAAATTTGTGACATTTTTATAAAGTGCTTTTATCACCCTGGGGGCTGAGAAACACTGTGTTATTTTATCTAGGAGCAAAAATACCAGCTCTTACAACTTACAAATTAATTTATTTGTAACTAGAGGCAAATATCTATTTAATAAACCCAGTAAAATAATCTAGCCACGGCCACAAATAATATTTACAGCTGCGAAATGTAAACCGGCATGTTTTCTAATATTTCTTTTATTTCATTCTTTGATAATATTGACATCAACATTGCTACAGGAACATGAGATGAACACACACCCTTCTTGGAAGCACTCTCCACTGTGCTTTGCCAGCACACTGTGGCTGCAGGACCACTGGGATTTACCTTCCACCAAGGATCTTTGCATAGTTTTGTCTCACGTACCACTTTCCCTTCTAACCAGTAGCATGGGCTTTTCTGCCCAACAGAACTGCTTTATTATAACTGTAGGAAGTCACTGAGACACACTAAACTTACAACCACTTGATGTTATCATTAAAATCAGGCTTTTCTGAGGGGATTTGTGCAGGGTGTGATGGATCTTATGACAACACAGAATCACTAGATACACCAGCTCCTAATAACTTGTGGAGCATACTTTAGAGAGCTTTTACTAATTGTATTTTATTTATTCTTTCAACCTGAGTAAAAGTAAAAATGCTATGGACCTTGATCTTGGGAAGCACCTGAGAAGCTCAGTTAAAATAGCAAGCCTGTGAATACATGAGAGTTCCAAAAATGCAGACACAGACAAATCAGACGAGAAACTGAAATTAGGATACTGATCAACATAGCTATCATCTGAAGACATAGGAAAATCAAGATGTGTAAAATATCCTCCATCCTGATTCTTAATTAGAGCCATACCTTCTAGAAAAGTTGATCTGTAGTCTACAGATTCGCTTGAAACCATTTCCGTTGTTGGACTTACACTCCTGGCACTCACCAGCCTGTCCAGGTGAGGAGTGTGCACTCTGCCATCATAACGAACTAGGTCACTTCCCAGATCTGAAGGGGGAGGAGAAAGTGATATTAGAAAACCCTCATGTTTTAACTATGTCAATATTGATTTATCTATTTATTTAAATTTAGATTTCTGCTCTGCTGGGAAGAGGGTTAGGTTCTTGCTGTGGCAGATGTGTAGGACTTGAACTTGAGCTATTTTTACAGTCCAAGATTTTCTGAAAAAAAATTTTGTGTTGAAGACCCACTCTTACCCATACTGGAAGATCAAAGACTGCTTTGAAGACCCTAGGGCCAGCTTCGTGGTCTGACTGTGAAAGTGCATCAGAACAAGACTTGGTTGTACACTAGCTCCTCTCCTCCTCCCACCTTACATAGTGTGGCAACCCTCAATGGAAGGAAACCCAGACACAGGGGCCAAAGAAGAACAGTTCCTGATTTGGGGTAAAAAAAGACCAGGAGACTGCAGCACTCTGTGTCTTGCACAACTCATGCACAGCCTGGATGAAGCTGAAGTACTTGTGATTCCATGCATGTAATATACTCATCCCCTCTTCCAAAGCTGATTAGGGAAAAGAAGTTGCTACATTTTCCTAATAGCTCAGAGTTCCTCAGAAATCCTTCTGCCTAAGGCATAATATGGCCCTTCACCCAGCTCAGGCTCTTGCCAAGCACTGAAATGCAACTAAACATTGGGAGTTGATTGTGAAACCTCTGCTGACAGGTTACAACAGGGCAATACATGGCAGTTAAGCAAAGCATAAAAAATTATGTCAGTTTTTAAAATCTAAGATAATAATGGAATTATTTTATGGGATTGACTATGATGGACCTTTAATTTGTTTCTTCTTCCTTCTCCAGAAGAAAACCATCAAAAAGATAAAAATTAAGATTGATGTTGAAAGAATTCCAGCAATTAGTCCCGTGAAATTCTGATCTTGCCGGATCAGCACTTTTCCGATAACTGTTGACAAAACTTCTTGCTTCCACTGAAATAACAAAGAAAAAAATAGTGTAATGATTTCCAAAGACAAGTAAGAACTAGATTATTAGCACTAAAGTATGAGCTGATATGTCTCATATGTATTAAGTCTTGATTTTGTGATGCTGTACTGTGATAAGACACTGTGAGTGGAGAAATTGTTATATTGATGTACATGAAAACAGAGCTACGTGTTTATGATTCATTTCTCATGTTCAAGAGCTCTGATAGTGACACAGCTCTGTATTTGATACACCACACACAGAGCATGCACTCACATGCTCTCTGGATAACAGGGTTCCACTGTTACCAGATGCTAATTGAAAATGTTAAATTCATACTTTTACTCATATGGTGCACGGAATGGGCCTCTGGCTACATGGGCTGACATGTGCATTAAAAAAAATAGTCCAACTGTCTTTAATGTGTGTCCTTCTGGCACAAATATGCTGTAACATCAAACTCACTCTCTTGTTGACAGCATGCTTGCATTTTAGTTCCCAAGGTCACGTGAGCCTGTCCCTTGCCAGCTTCTAGCTTGATGACAGTTTAAAGAAACAAAACTAAACAAAAAAACCTACTCCGAAAACCAACAACCAAACAAGCACCAAGCAGCTAACAGGGAAAAACTGTTTTAGGTCACACAGCACTAGCTCAGTCAGTTGGAATGCATTTGGCCATCTTTTCTCTTCCTCCTGTGGAATGCATCCCTCTGGGTACTGTAATGATGGATTTGCCCGTCAAAAGAGCAAATTTCCTTCTTCGCTGGGCAGACTACAATTTCTGAGTCTCCTTGCCAGTAAACAAGTAGAAACCTTGTTTAACCCCTTTATGTTTTGTTCTTTTCTGTGCATGAAACATGTCACACATATCTGTTTCTTAGAAGTTAAGAAAATATCACAGACTAGAACTAATTGAATGCAATGTTAGTCCTGGTCAGCTATGTAAAAATACAACATATTAACTGAATGCAACCTGTGAACAAGTATTATTATATGAAACTAGGCACTTACAAATCTGGGAGACCTACACCAAAAGGAGAGCTGCATCTAGTTTTATAGTTTGCCTAATATATCCAATAAAATGAATACTTACTTAAAAAAAGAAATTTATATTAAAATAAATGACTAGTTACCATATTAATAAGTTAAATTAGTTATTACTATTTACTTAGATTGCAGTAGCACATAGGAATATCATTCACAGCCCAGGATCCTGTGAGATGAATGTCATAAAGACATTGAAAAAATAGATGTCCCTGCTTCAAAGAGCTTACATAGACTTTGATCCTAACCACACTTACATGACCAGCAAATTCTCCTTTCATAGTCTAAAGGTAATCCCATTTCAGTTTAATTTCTTTATATCTTTAAAAAATACAAATATATTGAAAGATTTATGTCTTATTCTATAAATCAGTATGTCTACAATTTAAATTTGCAGTAGCACACTGAATGACTCAATTGAGACCACCTTTAAAGCAATGAGTCAATCATTTGTCCTAAGTGTCTTCTTCTTACAAAAATAATTGAAATGAAATTATAAAATGCAGACAAAAAAAATCCTTCAGGAAAGATTTGGTCCTCTTGACTGCAGCAGAATGTTTTGTTGAAAAAAGGGCTTGTGAGTTCCAAACTAAACCTACTCCATTATAGCTTCTCATTCTTCCCCACATGTTTCCTCTTCTGTTTGGATTAATAACTATATTTTTATTTCCGTGCTTAGTTCAGGTCCTACTTTGTGCCTAAGGCTTGAGAAAGTCTCTGTAAAAACAGGTAATAACAACAATGACAATCATATTTATTTTAAAATAGCTGATATTATTTGAATTTCTGTCCCAAACAAACAGGGATAGAGATATCTCTGTAAGCACAGGCTTAGGCTGAAATTTTATTTAGGCTTAAAGTTTATTGGTTCAATAGTGACACTGTGAATAATAATAAAAAATGGCATTAATATCTTGTGTGTGGTGTAGTTGCCTCACCTCTATATTTAGCTCACTGTTGGATTTCAGGAGATCACTGGGAACCGTGCACAGAATTGATTCCGACTGCAGGAGAAGTTGTTCACAGCTTTTGTTTCCAACTTTTAGCACCTCACCTTTAACAGCTTCTGAATCAATATAATTTCCCTTGGAAAAAAAAATCAATTTCATATTACATAACCATCTCATAAAAGTTAAGTAGTTACAAGTCTGGAAAATATTTTTAATGAAAAATAAATTGTGAAATAAAAGACTAATGAGAATTTACACTGTTCTCTCAATTTGCGTGTATAGGCTTATTTCATGTAAATGCTACTTTGACAGAGGGGCCAGTGTAGGATGGTAAACTTTACAGATAAAATCTGCTGTCGCTCATACAGCTCATACAGACTTCTGAAATTTTAAATGTCTGAGGGATTAATCCTGTTGGTCCTGTTTAGATTTTTGCATAATTTGTTCAAGAAAGGACACATTATGTAACACTGTTGTTTACACAAAACTGGCATTATATTATCCACAAGCAAAAGGCATCTCAAACATTTTGTTTTGCAAGTGGTTATGGTAGCAGAAATGAAGCTTTCAAAAAGAAGTAATTAATTAAAATAATACACAAGTCTGTTAAAATCATGTTCCACAGACCAAAAAGGAAAAACCTTGGTAAAGATGAGGCATGAAAAGTACACTTCTTACCCAGAAAACCTGCTCTCACATCCCAGACTTGGATGAGAAATTATTGCTTCTGATATTGTCACAGTAGAATCCAAAGACCAAGTTTAGGATCTTTCGTGCTCAGGAAAGCACGGAGATTCATCTTTGGTGAATCTCTGTGTAAGAGCTGCCCTAGCTCATGTACAGCCCAGCTCAAGATGAAAGAAGGCGTATATTAAGTGGGATTGAAGGGGAAAAGGGAGTATGGGACTAATACAGTCTATTTATATGGGCTGGATCTGGGAGTTTTCCACGGGAAGGGAGGAAGGCATCACAGCTGACACCACTGTGAAGCCTTGTATATTGGAAAGAAGACAAGAATCCCATTCTGAAGGGCAAAAAATAATCTTACTTTGGCATATGTTTTAGATCTGCTTCACAATGAGACTGAACCCTGGGAAAACTGTAATAAATGTATAGGAGAGCCAGCTTAATGTCCTATTTTGATGGCAAAGCCACGCCCCAGGTAAATGCTTTTTAATCGCTGGCCATAAAAGTCCATTTTGCACTCTATCTTCTGTCTAGTCAAAGCCATTCTGTTTGGTGTTAAGTAATAAAATATTTCTGGGCTGGGGAGCATATGAATGCTTATTGTTTATTCATTTGGAGACTTGTGGCAGATTGTGAGCCATCTCTTTCCTCTGAGTGATGTACCTCGTAAGATTTGAATTTAATTCTTCCATCTTCAAGATAAATATATTATCCTGGAGAGTGTGGTTGATTGGTCTCTTCTTCACCAAAGACTAGAATTTTTTCTCCACCAAAACTGATGCAAAAATGGGGAAAAAAAATCATACTGATATTTCCTAAGGCGGTCTTTAGCCAGTTATAAAGATGACAACCTTATAATATATTGTAGTTTCAAATATATTCACTATGATGTCTAAATATATTAGGAGTTTCAAAACGCTTTCGGCAGTGGGTTTGCTTTTCTTGGGACAACAGAATTTGCCTACAATTTTAGGAAAAGGAGGAAATTGGCTCCTGTGAGAACTGAGAAAAAATATTTCCTCTTTTCAAACGTGTATTACCCCCTTCTTGGTGAGCAATGCCCTTGAATGCAAGCTGGAGAAGTTAATCTTCAAGCTGTAGTGGGTAGCTGTTGCAATCCAATCTGATAGCACAGCCATCTCACAACTTTTAGAGAGATGGGAAAAACTTGGTTTTAGTAAAGGTCTAAAAGCAGCAGAAGGTGTGGAAATTCTGAGACTGGTGTCAGAAGCATTTTTGAGGCTCCTAAGCAGAGTGAGCAGGTTGACCTGGGAAAATGAGGAATTACTGCAGCTGCAGAGGTTCCTCTTCAGGTTGCTCAAAATACCACAGTTTCCATATTGCTGTCACTTGGACCAGGTTTTGAGTAAAAATTTCCTACGCAATGTGAAAGAAGAGTGACAATAGAGTGACCTATAAGGAGGCAAGAAGATTTCCTTAGGATTGTCTCATAAAGAAAGTGTTGCACTGGCTTAAGAATAGAGTAGACAATTTAGTAAGTCTTGTCCTACTCTGAGTTTTAAGACAGAAGTGCCAGAGCACAGCCAAGATGTGCTGTATAGCATGACAGTTGTTACACATTGAATTACAACTAGGCTATGTATTTCTCTAGTGGAAGATTTATATTTGCAAATATACTTTAGTTTCTGGTGGTCCATGCCTAGGCCTCCTCTGGAACAATGCACAAAGTCCATGCACCATCTTAGTGCACAATCACAACCCCAGAACAGACCAGGCCTCTGGGCTAACTGAAGAAAGGTGCTTTTCTTATTTATTTGTTGCTTAGGGTTTTTTGGTGGGTTTTTTTTTATTTTTTTTATTTTTTTTTAAGGTTTTTTGGGGGGTTTGGGTTTTTTTCACAGTTAGGATGCTCTTGTCTGTCAGCTGCCCAGCTTGCAAGTCTGGATCAGTGGCTTCTGGGGGAGGCAGCAGGTGGACTCTCTACTTTTCAGCAGACTCAGCAGTGAAACACCAGAATTTCTCCTGCCCTGACAGCTTTCCATGTTGGGAAAGGAGATGGGAGCCCTTCTGAAGTGGTGTCTTCATGGTGTTGAAGCAGAGAGTTGTCTGGTACCACTCTGTCATGACCCCTCCGACTGGGGCATGGTGGGCACCAAGAGACTTGAAAGAGCCACACAGCTGGCAGAGCAAGACAGTGATGATGTGGGACATTGAGAGGCTGGCACTAAAGAAAAGGAGGACTGGCATTTGTGGCACACAGTGCCCTGACTGTGTTTTAAATAAAAAACATAATGTTTTCTTGTGTATAACATTTTCTTGCAAAAACATCTTGTGGTCATCAGGGGAAACCAAACAGAACATTTCAATTGGTACCCACTGTCATTTGGTGAAAGCCAAATATGTCACACTAGATTAGTTAGATTGAAAAACTTGTGATAAAAGCACCCTCTGCCCCTCTGAAACTAATTAAGAAAGAGATAAAAGAACTTTGGTTTGGTAGAACAGACTGTTCACTGAAGCAAGCTGCCATTTAATTTCATGCTGAGCTTGCTTAATTACTCCACAGAATATGATCATGAGGCATGTAAACTTGTGTGTGTATTTTTGAATGTGGGTATGGGGCAAGGGGAAAGTCTTGCCAATATGGCTTGTAATGCTCTTTTGGCTCCTGACTATAGTTTATGAAAGTTGTCTCACAGTTTGATAGAAGCACCCCACTATAACTAATTCTATTTAGAGGAAGATGTTAAATTGGTGCCTGTTCATGCTTCATTCTAGCAGACCACCTTTCATTAATGCTGTTCTCCAGCTGATTGCCAGGAAATAACATCAGGCTTAGGGAGACATCTGCCTTGGGTGCCACCACTACAGATCAATACTACAAAATTGTGACTTTGGTCAGTTGTCACTATGACAATCCTCAGTCAGCCTTTCTTATCTACAATTTTTTTTTCCCAGCAGTACACAGCACTAGAGACTTCTTCAGAGAGAATAAAAGAGTAAGCAAAGTAGAGAGTTAAAAAAACAACTAATTTTGAAGATTATAGAGCAAGTCCTCATGGATGCACTTCCAGGCAGAGGAAGGACAAGAACATGAGTGGGAGCAGCCAGTACAAGTTTCCCAAGAGTGTATTTTGCCTGCCCAACCTTCTAGGTGGACAGGACTGGCTCTCTAGATGAAAGGAGAGCATTGGACAAGCAGACCTTGGTTTTAGCAAGTTTTGCAACACAATCTCTCCTAGCAATGAAAAAAAAACAACTTAGCATGGTATGGACTGGATGGATGGTATATAAAATGAGTGCAAAACAGATTGGACAGAGATCAAATCTTTATTTGTCAGTGGCTGATAGTGGAACAAATACTGCTTAAGATCTTTTGACAGCTTGGACAAAGGGATAGGGTGTACTGTCTGAGCTTTCAGATGATATCAGACTTAATAAAATGAGTGATATGCTGGACTATAATGTGAAATTAGGCAGCAGTATGCCACTTTAGTGATGAAGGCTCAGCACACATTTTAGCAGCAGCAAAGTCAGTAGATTGAAGGTGATTGTTCTGCTCTGGTCAGCATTTTTGGAGCTGAACTGTGAGAATTGTGTCAAATTTTGAACCCCACAGAAAAAGAGACGTACTGACAAACTAGATGAAGTACAGAAGAGGGTCACTGAGCTAGGAGGGGAGCTCTAGCATAAGATACACCATGCAAGGCTAGTGGAGCTGAGTGTTTTAAAGCTGTAGTGTCTCCATTCTTGGAGATTTTCAAAACTCATTTACACAAAGCCATAGGCAGCCTGACCTAATTTTTATTTTAGCCCTGTTTTGAGCGATGGGGTTAGACTATGAAGACCTCCAGAGGTTCCTTCCAATCTACATTATTCTGATTTTTTTCCCAAATTAGTCCTCTTTCCAACTGGTTGATATGCATGACTTGGAAAATACTGGAAAACACTGCTGTCATTGCACAGAGGCACTGAGCCATGCAGCAGCTATATATTCCCAGATCTGTTGACCTGCACACCAGAACTCTTTTTAGCATTTCTCCATAACTGAACAAGAGATTTGCTCTGCATTGAGAAAGAAGTGATCATATGGCTAAGAGCTCCAAGTACAAAAAACGATGTAAAAAGTAAAAATCAGACCAATTATTCTTTGGTATTTGCCTAAAACACTTTGCAGAGATGGATTAATATGCAGAGTTTGACTGGAACTCAGCATGGCTGACGGGAACTCTGAAGTAATCCTTCTTGCAGCCCAGAAGCTGGCCCACTGGACCGTGTTGGATTCAAAGACAAGATTTCTTCATTGTGATGGGGGAAAAGTTTTGGCTTACAGAGCTATGCAGGAGTGACACAAAGAAATGACCTAAGCATTAAGACTGATTATCTTCCATAAAACATTTTTATAAATTATATTTTACCTAAGTTATAGACATCTATGTAAATAACAAATTAAAAAATGTGATAAGTATTCACAGATATCTATGTAAATAACAAATAAAAAATTGTCATAAGCATTCACTGTAAACTAGAAATACCCATATTTATACCTTTTTTATTTAATACTCACTAAAAACGAGACTTCAAGAAACTGGACTCTCGCAGAATGGATTTAACTTTCTCCATGGCACTGTAGTAGGGAGTGACCTGTGCTGCTGAGGACCCCAAATTCCTAAGAGATGCTTCTCAATGCTATGTAGGCTATTCTCAGTGCACTTTGAATAGACATTCAGCATCAACTTTGCATTTTTCATGGATCCATAAATATTTAGGTTATAGCAGTGACTGATCCTCATGAGTGACTTTGTGCACAGGCCAGAGTTTCCCTCAGCTCCAGAGAACCAAAGAAGCCAGACCACATATTTTGTGAGGAAGGACACATAACCATGTGACAGTAAGAGCCAGGGCTTACACACAGACCACATATTTCAGGTTCTGGGCTGCTGGCCATGTTTAATCCTGAACTGGTGGTACAGCCTATTGCACTCAGAAGCTGGTGCAGCATCGTCCTCCCATGAGGACAAGGAATGCCCCTCTCCCACTTCACCCGATGACAACAACCACCCTGGTACACATATCTTTGTTTTCAGCTCTGCCTCTTTTAAATGGTGACAACCAGGCTCGGATGAATGCAGTGCTGAACACAGTGCTCTCTCTGCCCTCGCTTCCTCGGGGCTTCCTTTATTGCATCAAAACGTCTGTTCCACGCTGTGCTGCTGATGTGCACTTGAGAATAATTGAAAAACTTATTTCAGCATTTCTTACCTTAATTTCCAGAACATTTTGGTTGCCTCTTGAGATGAACACTGTCTTTTCAAAATGCTTAAATACAGGATTATTTACGTAATCAAAATCAAAGTACAGGGAGCTGACACCATCAAAAATAAAGAACACTTTGGTCACAAAGGGTGGTTGGAGATTGAAATCTTTCAGTGAAGGTGTTGTACAGCAGATTATCTCTGAGCTAGAGCGATGGCTACATGCCTATAAGAAAAAAAAAGAGGCAGTTGCAGTATCTACATGCAGAGGAAGTCACTGATTAATGCAACTTTCTTTAACAATACACGTATATCGAAAAAATAAACACCAGGGGTCTTGTTCTTCTATAACCAAAGCAAAATCTTGATCAGTGCTACACAGCCTTTATGTAGAGCCGGGAGAAAAGTATAAAAACTTCACGTCAATGCTGTTTGCACTCTTGTTGAGGAAATGTTCAAGTAAACAAGCTTCCTGGCCTGATTGTTCACAGCACTTTTAAAGTAAATATTTTGCAGATAATTAATGGAAAATGATTTCCAAAGCCAAGGACCATCAGGAGGCTAGCCTGGTGTACTGAGCAGCCATAGTTCAGGTTACCCAGCCTGTCACGGTGACTGCAACATAGATTTCTCTTTATTTTTCACTACCAAAGCAATAGTAAGGGGCCAGAGGACCCCTTTGTTGGTAAAAGCCAACAATACTAACTGGAGCAGTGGAAAACAGAAGTAAAGCCCTGTTTACCCACAGTGCAGATAACATACTATGTTTCCAGAAAGGCACTGTGGACTCTGTGAGAAAGGGCTTAGAGCCAAAGCCACTGTGGATTCTGGGCCGCAAAAGCTCAGCAAAGTGTATCTTCTTTCTAAAAATGTATATTTAAGGCCCCAGATGTGTGGCACTTGGTGCCGAGGCTCATGCAAGCTCCTGCTGAGAGCGCTGCCTGTGGGACATGCTTTGCACTGTACCTCAGACCAGCAGGGATAAGATGTTCCCTCACTGCAGTGCAGGAGCAGTCTGACAACAGGCACAAAGTCACACCTGCCCTTCACTCTGCCACTACTCCTCATGGCAGCCTGCAGTGGGGGAAAGCTGCTGGTGCACCCCAGGATGAGAAGACCTTCCAGAGGATGCTCTGTGCTATGGAGATGTGATCCAGTACAAAATGCAGGACTCATCTGAACTGCCTTTGCAGTTGACAGAGGGACAACAGCTCATCTAGAGTGGGTTTAATCTGACCCACCTTAGACAACAATCTAATCTTTAATTAGATTAATGGTGCTCTAGAAGAGTCAGCTTTGTCTGGACTGTGAAGGTTTCTACAGGAGTACTTTGTTTGTAATGTCAGCAGCCCATGTACAAACCCCAGTGGCAGGCACGGTGTGTGCTGGGCTGCACCACACAAACTGCAGAGTGCCTTGTTTGTTATTGTGTACTTTCCTCCCTGTGCCTGCCTTTCATGCTGCCCACCAATGATACGGCTGAAGGACTTCTGGCACAAACAGAGTTCCTTTAGCTCCACAGAAGTGTTTCTCTTACAACTCTACAAACCTTCTGTAAGTAGTCCCTTTTGCACAGCGCCCGGAGAGAAGATCAAACTTCTTCTTTTTTTACAAAATATAAAGGAGCGTATCTGATGTGTGTCCCAGAAAGAATGGGACTAAGCTCCTTGTCATCATAAATCCTAAATTTGTTCTGCAAGAGATTTTCTTGGAAGATCAACAATGCTCTTGAATACCTTTGTGCATCCAGAAGAGGCCAAAATACATATTTTTCTGTTTTGTTTTTCAAAATAAATTTGTTCTCATTATCAAATACTGCCTGAAGGAGCCTTGAAATTAGTTTAAATTAATGCAATGTAATTTTGTTGATTCAAATCAGTGACATAACCACTCAGGCTGTATCAGCTATATACCCACATTAGCTGGAAAAGTGGGATTAAATTAGCTATCTGCAAATCAGGGGTTTTTGTTATCACCACAGCAATTCATGTTTCTGTGAATAATATTGTGAAATCTTGAATCTGCCAAGGGAAACATTTTCAACATTCTGAGCATTTGTTTTAGAGCTCCTGTGTGTCTGTGAGCCGTGAATTCGGCACTCAGTTAAATAACTTGGTGGAGCTCTCTGTGATGCTAATGGGACTTGCACGGGTGTATCTAACAGCCCATTTATATTCCTAGCAGAAATTCAGAAATATTTTTGTAGCCCCTATGTCAACAAGGTACACTGTGGGACTCAAGACAAGGCAGATTTTTGCTCCATTTGCTTACAGTATGAGATTTTCTTTTGAATGCCTTTTTATACACCACTGACCATATCTCAGGCTTTGTTCTATGATATAGATCTAGAAATTAATTTCAATTAGTATGGAAATAATAAGATGCATCATAAGTATAATGGATGATCAAGCCATACTTTTCCATGATGTATGAATATTTGGTAAGATATCTATCATATTGTGTCGATTCTTAAAAAGAATTACTAAAATATATATAATTATAAACCCAAGTAATCATTATATTTATTTGATTAATGTGAATTCATTAGACTCTTTATCTACTGTAGAGTAGTGATGTCCATTAAATGAATAGCAGTGGTATTCATAACTTTGTTTGTGGCTATCTATTAGAATCAGATACTTTACTTTATCAGGCTGGTCTCTGAAGCAGAAGCTTTCAGAAAATGATAAAAATCTAATAATACTCTTTGGAGGGGATGCAATGTGACTGATTGGTAAGGTCAAGAAAAATCTTATTTGCAATGCCCTTATTGGTACATGATTTGACATGACATTTTTACCTTGAAATTGGTTTTAGCAATTGAAGAATATGACGGTTTAGTTTTCAAGAAATATTGGATTGAGGATCTCCAAGAAAACCCCCCTAATTCAATCTATTGCCTTCTCAATTAAGATACTGCCTATCACCCAGCACCTTTAACTTTTATTTAATTAAACTTTAAAGTAGATTCACTTTAAAAGCTATGCCTACATTTTTCTTGTGACAATAATCTACATCTGAAGACAAAGAGGAAGAAAAAATATAAAAATTATGGAGCATTTCACAAGCATAAGTAAATGCTATACCCCAAAGGGAATAATAATCCATTGCACAATGCATATGACTCATCACTTAAGGTATGTATTCTTGTTCCATTTGTAAAATATGACCCTTGAGGCAATTAATTCAAACCTGACCTACAGAACCTGAACTTCAGTGCCCAATTCAATTCTTTTTCATCTGATAGAACAACAGGAAAAGTATGAGGGAGGATCTCTGAGTTCTAGAGGTCTCCCAGCAGCTGACCCAGATTAGAGAGGGGCAGCTGGATGTGTATTACAGGATCTGCAGCTGTCAGAAAGGAGAAAAGGGCCAATTTGTTCTTTCATAAAAAGTAAACTTTTGGAGTTCCAGTGAAGAATGAAAGATGAATGAAGTTAAAGACAGACCTGGAGACTGTCCAGCCATCCTTGCCAAAGGATGATTTCTCAATAGAAAGAGAACAAAATACAGGTCCAACATGAAGAGAAGCCCATTCAGAAGACTTTTCTGTGTAAAGCATATCCTGAGGGTTTTTCAGCAAATTCATTACCTTTTGCTCCCGTTTCTGGTGGTACAGTGAATGATCCTGATGGATTGGTAGCCTTTTAATTTTAGTTTTCTCCTTGAGTGAAGGCATGAGAGATGATACCTCTATTCTATCAGATTATGAGAGCGGAAGGTAGAGTAAAATCTCTCTTGCTCTTGGGTCTGAGAGCCAGCCCTCTGCGCAACATGATCAACACTGGCTGGGAGTCCAAATTCCTCCCTGGTCTTGGGATGGTCAATGTACCTTGTAGCACTGCATCCCTGGCACCCTGGTGATTTCACACAGCCTTTCCCTGACAAACCCTTTTCTTGGCAGGAGATGTGTGTGAGCTACAGATTCGGCACAGCAAGAAAGATGAATTTTCCCCTCTGTGGGGGAACGCTTCACTGGGATTCTGTGGCAGCTTTGTGCCATGGAGTCAAGAGAGATAGAGGATCCAAGCCTATCTTCGGATAGGGAATCCTGAATATCTTCAATAATCACACATTCACTACCCACACTTTACAGGGAATTTGTTTTATCATTATTTAATACATCTAAGGTAGACACTGCTGAATTCTAAGCATCTTGATGAATATGAGTATGGATTGCTTACAGACTTGTAAATATTGAATGAATTTTAGAGTATTTTAAAATTCTCCTGTAAAACAGCAGGAAATGGCACCTGGTAGGAAAAAATTAAAAAATGCTGAAGAACATTCAAAAACTACTTACTGAAGAGATAATTAAAAGTCTGTGGAAAGAGAAGATCTTGCATAGCTACAGAGTCAGTTGTTGAAGGTCATGTATTAAAAAATGTTTCTTCTTAGTTTTGCAGCCTTGCATATCTTAGGACATTCATTATTAGAAGAGATTAGACAGTGGGAATATATATCGAAATTAGTTAATGATGGAATATTAAAAATGCTATGAGAAAGGATCCCCAAATGACCACTTGTTCACTTTGGGAGAATCAATGCAAACTACAGGCTTTCAAAGAAAAAAACATTACTCCCAAGTGCTTCAGAAGCAGAAGAGTCATCTAGCATGACTTACAGCACAGGTTCCTGATCAAACACTATTCCAAACTGTGTCTTGGGTATTTTTACAGGCAATGAAAGGAGGGAACAAGCTGCTTCCCTGCTTGTGTACCTCACACAGGAACTGGATATGTGAACAGAAGTGAGAAGGTTTCTATATTCTTATGCATTCTCTAAAGCTCTTAGGAATTTATGCAGCACTGTCTAAATTTCTTCTTTTTTTCCCTAGTCAGAACAAATGATCAAAAGAACCCATGAAATAGAAATTAAAAAGAAACACATTGCAATTATTGAAACATATGGTTCAATACATTTTTTCACTCATTGAAATAAATTCAAAGAAGGCAAAATGTATTATTTTGACAGTATTAACATAAAATGTAATATAAATACAACAAGTGTGAACACAGTACTGAACAATTTTAAGGAAATTTAAATAAATATGAAAAGAATATTATAAAATGGAAACAAGGCATTTTTTGCTCTATAGAAGAAAAATTTTCAGAGATACTAAACTATAAACATGAAAGCTGAAAACCTCAACTAAAATTCTTCTTCTACAGGGGGCTGGCATACTGTGCTCAAAACCTTTCAGTCTCAGTGAAACTGCAATTCTTATAGGAAGTTCTTCCAGAAAAACCTTTACATCAGTCATACCACTCACCTCTACCACTGGGATGGAAAGCAGCAGAGAAAAGCAAATGCCCCAGGGCATGTCTGCTGGCTCTGGTCCCTGAGACTTTGGGATGCAGAGCATCCCCAACAGCTCCTGCTGTTTACAGAAATGACCCTCCACCTACACTGTGACTCCATCAGGACTCTAGGCCACAAAAACCTGAGGACAGAGAGCTGACAGGAAAAGGTGAGACCCATTTTAAACTGGGCACCACCAGCTCTAGGCAAATGGAAAAGGGTCTGGGAGGTGGGGAAAGAATGAGAAGAGCTGTAGGAAACAACACCTATCAGGAGAATTTGGATTAGTTTGGTTGTTTTAACTGGAAAAGAGAAAGGCTGAATCATAATTTAGTGCAAATATATAAAATTAGCACGAGAGACTGATAATCTGTTGCTTGTATCCACAGAGGGTTAAACAAGAAGATAGGTAATTAGCCACAGGATTTGGGTTAATTATTAGAAAGAAGTCTTTCCAAACCACTAGGTAAGCAGGTAGAGCAGCTCTCCCTAAAGCTTGTTTAAGCAAGATTGTGAAATTTCTTTCACGAGGAGCTTTAATAACAGCCTAAACAAGTATCTGTTAGGCAGTGGTCTGGGTACATTTGCTCCTGGCACAGGGAAGTGGGCCATGCTTGGCTGTTGTGGTCCCTCCCAGCTGCACTTTCCTTTGATGCTTTGGGATGTGCTTCAGTGCTGGCTTTGGTTTTCCCAAGAGCCAGAGTTTCTGAATGCTGACAAAAGCAGCTTCTTGGAGGAGACTAGTGAGAGAAAACTGAAAAGAAATTGGGCTTAAATAACAATTAAAAAAATGATTCATTTAGCTATCCTCTCCCAAACTAAGGAAGCAAAAAGACACATAACCTCAGCTATAGAGCTTCTTGAACACTTCCCTGGTCTGTTCAGGGAAACAACCTGTCTTCTCCTTTATAAATCGGATAGTTGGTCTGGATCTCTCGTGGAAATAGTTCCTCATTATTGTTTATTTTAATAATGACTAGATGAAATGTTGGGAGTTTTTGGTGTATCTCCCATGCAGAGAGCCCAGAACTTCCAGTGCAGGATGAGTAAGACTACAGCCATAGGCATCCTCCACCAGAAATTTCCTCATTTACACAGTACAATCTTGTTTTGCCACTTATAAATCTTCCCTTTCTACCTGAGAATTAATACTCTTCCTTTAGAAATATGCTTGAGGTAGAGAATAGTGGCAGAACAAATGGCTGCCACAGAGGCAGAGAAGGCAACTGAATGCCAGAAGCCTTTAATTTCAATAGAGCAAAAATATATTGCTTGGGCAATGTCAAAGTGAAAACCACTCTGGATTATAATCCATTTGAGGTTATATTCCACCTTTTGTGCAGGGAGAATGAATTTGTGTACAGCTGCTCATGCACTGGGGCAATTTCTTAGAGATCAGTGCAGGAGATTTGATTAGAGAGCAGTGGCAGGAGATTTGTTTGTTGGCAAATGCATGGTATGAAAAGAAAAAGAATAAAGGAGATAATTCTGACTAAGTCCATATCTTTCTTCAACAGCAGGTTAGAGGCAGGATGAAAGCAAAACACTGCTCAAAGGCAGGGTTGCTCCCCAATATTTTGGGGAAAAGAGTAAATTCTATGGTGTTTATTGCCTGGAGTTGCCTGTCACTTTTGACAGTGTATTTTCTTTAAAACTCCAGATCTTTCAAATCTCTTCAGATTCTAAGAAGTCATATTTGACAAGATATGCAGTATCAGGGCCTGAAGAGAAGCAATACTGCATATTCCCACAGGGGAACAGAAAAAGCAAACAAATTTACACAAAGCAAAATCTCAAGACGTGATTTCAGCAACATCTTTTCCTTCAAAATTCTTTGTGCTTAGAAATAATTATGCTCACATTACTCAAAATCTAATAAATTTTGAGTCTCGTAGATTTCACTGAAAGATTTTATTTTCTGGCTGATGAGTAAAGTGACTTTTTGATAACACTTAAAACTGTGTTTCATTGGAAAGGAACCGATTTTTAGATTAAATCTGAACCCATTAAATTACAAGCCACGACTACATGCTGCGGAAATTCAGGTCCTGACACTCATAATGTTATACAAATTAGGATCATGAAGAATATGATGACCTTGAAGCTATGAAAGACTGCAAATTTGCAGACATACCATTTAAAATGCATTGAGCAAACCTAGGTCTAATAGTTAGAATTCAATTCAGGAAACAGTGTATG
Source organism: Passer montanus (assembly GCF_014805655.1). Lineage (NCBI taxonomy): Eukaryota > Metazoa > Chordata > Aves > Passeriformes > Passeridae > Passer > Passer montanus. Next base: position 9,173,519 of record NW_024371037.1, read on the forward strand.
ATGATCATTAGAAATAAGCCGATGAATACGAACAGTAAGTAGCATGTCATAAAGAGTGTAGGTCAATTTAGCTTCAGTTAGACTAAACAAACCTTACAGGATAAGAAAATGTTGGAGGTACAACACAAATGTGTAGACAAAAGCTTACAGAAGGCAGTTTCAGTAAAACTAGATGACAAATGCCATGTTTGCCCTGTAAGAATTAAAGCAGATCACGTAGTCATATCTGTGTTTAGATTTGGACACGGTGTAGTGCCAACTTAGGGACAAAAAAAAAAAAAAAAAAAAAAAAAAAAAAAAATTTTATCTTTTTATTAACCCTTCTTTTTTAC